>NC_069501.1:370144198-370396457 GCF_027579735.1 Bombina bombina | reverse complement strand
GTGTACCTAGGGTAAGTAAATCTTATTTTCTATGACACTCTAAGCTATGGTTGGGCACTTTGTTTATAAAGTTCTAAATATATGTATTCAAACATTTATTTGCCTTGACTCAGAATGTTCAACATTCCTTATTTTCAGACAGTCAGTTTCATATTTGGGATAATGCATTTGAATCAATCATTTTTTCTTACCTTAAAATTTGACTCTTTTTTCCCTGTGGGCTGTTAGGCTCGCGGGGGCTGAAAATGCTTCATTTTATTGCGTCATTCTTGGCGCGGACTTTTTTGGCGCAAAAAAAGAAAAATCTTTTCCGTTTCCGGCGTCATACGTGTCGCCGGAAGTTGCGTCTTTTTTGACGTTCTTTTGCGCCAAAAATGTCGGCGTTCCGGATGTGGCGTCATTTTTGGCGCCAAAATCATTTAGGCGCCAAATAATGTGGGCAGCTTTTTTGGCGCGAAAAAAACATAATTTATGCTTACCGGATAAATTTATTTCTCTTGTAGTGTATCCAGTCCACGGATCATCCATTACTTATGGGATATTAACTCCTCCCCAACAGGAAGTGCAAGAGGATTCACCCAGCAGAGCTGCTATATAGCTACTCCCCTAACTGCCATTACCAGTCATTCGACCGAAAACATGCAGAGAAAGGAAAACCATAGGGTACAGTGGTGACTGTAGTTTAATGGAAAAATTACCTGCCTTAAAGTGACAGGGCGGGCCGTGGACTGGATACACTACAAGAGAAATAAATTTATCAGGTAAGCATAAATTATGTTTTCTCTTGTTAAGTGTATCCAGTCCACGGATCATCCATTACTTATGGGATACCAATACCAAAGCTAAAGTACACGGATGACGGGAGGGACAGGCAGGCTCTTTATACGGAAGGAACCACTGCCTGAAGAACCTTTCTCCCAAAAACAGCCTCCGAAGAAGCAAAAGTGTCAAATTTGTAAAATTTGGAAAAAGTATGAAGAGAAGACCAAGTTGCAGCCTTGCAAATCTGTTCAACAGAAGCCTCATTCTTAAAGGCCCAAGTGGAAGCCACAGCTCTAGTAGAATGTGCTGTAATTCTTTCAGGAGGCTGCTGTCCAGCAGTCTCATAGGCTAACCGTATTATGCTACGAAGCCAAAAGGAGAGAGAGGTAGCCGAAGCTTTTTGACCTCTCCTCTGACCAGAATAAACGACAAACAGGGAAGACGTTTGTCGAAAATCCTTAGTTGCCTGTAGATAAAATTTCAGGGCACGGACTACATCTAGATTGTGTAGCAGACGTTCCTTTTTCGAAGAAGGATTAGGACACAAAGATGTAACCACAATCTCTTGATTGATATTCCTGTTAGTGACCACCTTAGGTAGGAACCCAGGTTTAGTACGCAGAACTACCTTGTCTGAATGAAAAATCAGATAAGGAGAATCACAATGTAAGGCAGATAACTCAGAGACTCTTCGAGCCGAGGAAATCGCCATTAAAAACAGAACTTTCCAAGATAACAACTTTATATCAATGGAATGAAGGGGTTCAAACGGAACCCCCTGTAAAACATTAAGAACTAAGTTCAAACTCCATGGTGGAGCAACAGTTTTAAACACAGGCTTGATCCTAGCTAAAGCCTGACAAAAAGCTTGAACGTCCGGAACTTCTGACAGAATAAAAGAATGGACAGAGCTGAAATCTGTCCCTTTAAGGAACTAGCGGATAAACCCTTTTCTAAACCTTCTTGTAGAAAAGACAATATCCTCGGAATCCTAACCTTACTCCATGAGTAACTCTTGGATTCGCACCAATATAAGTATTTGCGCCATATCTTATGGTAAATCTTTCTGGTAACAGGCTTCCTAGCCTGTATTAAGGTATCAATAACTGACTCAGAAAAACCACGTTTTGATAAAATCAAGCGTTCAATTTCCAAGCAGTCAGCTTCAGAGAAATTAGATTTTGATGTTTGAAGGGACCCTGGATCAGAAGGTCCTGTTTCAGAGGTAGCGACCAAGGTGGACAGGATGACATGTCCACTAGATCTGCATACCAAGTCCTGCGTGGCCATGCAGGCGCTATTAGAATCACTGATGCTCTCTCCTGTTTGATTCTGGCAATCAATCGAGGAAGCATCGGGAAGGGTGGAAACACATAAGCCATCCCGAAGGTCCAAGGTGCTGTCAAAGCATCTATCAGAACCGCTTCCGGATCCCTGGATCTGGACCCGTAACGAGGAAGCTTGGCGTTCTGTCGAGACGCCATGAGATCTATCTCTGGTTTGCCCCAACGTCGAAGTATTTGGGCAAAGACCTCCGGATGAAGTTCCCACTCCCCCGGATGAAAAGTCTGACGACTTAAGAAATCCGCCTCCCAGTTCTCCACTCCCGGGATGTGGATTGCTGACAGGTGGCAAGAGTGAGACTCTGCCCAGCGAATTATCTTTGATACTTCCATCATTGCTAGGGAGCTTCTTGTCCCTCCCTGATGGTTGATGTAAGCTACAGTCGTGATGTTGTCCGACTGAAACCTGATGAACCCCCGAGTTGTTAACTGGGGCCAAGCCAGAAGGGCATTGAGAACTGCTCTCAATTCCAGAATGTTTATTGGTAGGAGACTCTCCTCCTGATTCCATTGTCCCTGAGCCTTCAGAGAATTCCAGACAGCGCCCCAACCTAGTAGGCTGGCGTCTGTTGTTACAATTGTCCAGTCCGGCCTGCTGAATGGCATCCCCCTGGACAGATGTGGCCGAGAAAGCCACCATAGAAGAGAATTTCTGGTCTCTTGATCCAGATTCAGAGTAGGGGACAAGTCTGAGTAATCCCCATTCCACTGACTTAGCATGCACAATTGCAGCGGTCTGAGATGTAGACGTGCAAAGGGTACTATGTCCATTGCTGCTACCATTAAGCCGATCACCTCCATGCATTGAGCTACTGACGGGTGTTGAATGGAATGAAGGACACGGCATGCATTTTGAAGCTTTGTTAACCTGTCTTCTGTCAGGTAAATCTTCATTTCTACAGAATCTATAAGAGTCCCCAAGAAGGGAACTCTTGTGAGTGGAAAGAGAGAACTCTTCTTTTCGTTCACCTTCCATCCATGCGACCTTAGAAATGCCAGTACTAACTCTGTATGAGACTTGGCAGTTTGAAAGCTTGAAGCTTGTATCAGAATGTCGTCTAGGTACAGAGCTACCGCAATTCCTCGCGGTCTTAGTACCGCCAGAAGAGCACCCAGAACCTTTGTGAAGATTCTCGGAGCCGTAGCCAATCCGAATGGAAGAGCTACAAACTGGTAATGCCTGTCTAGAAAGGCAAACCTTAGATACCGGTAATGATCTTTGTGAATCGGTATGTGAAGGTAAGCATCCTTTAAATCCACTGTGGTCATGTACTGACCCTTTTGGATCATGGGTAAAATTGTCCGAATAGTTTCCATTTTGAACGATGGAACTCTTAGGAATTTGTTTAGGATCTTTAAATCCAAGATTGGCCTGAAAGTTCCCTCTTTTTTGGGAACCACAAACAGATTTGAGTAAAACCCTTGTCCTTGTTCCGACCGCGGAACCGGATGGATAACTCCCATTAATAAAAGATCTTGTACGCAGCGTAGAAACGCCTCTTTCTTTATTTGGTTTGTTGACAACCTTGACAGATGAAATCTCCCTCTTGGGGGAGAGAATTTGAAGTCTAGAAGGTATCCCTGAGATATGATCTCTAACGCCCAGGGATCCTGGACATCTCTTGCCCAAGCCTGGGCGAAGAGAGAAAGTCTGCCCCCCACTAGATCCGTTCCCGGATCGGGGTCCCTCGATTCATGCTGTCTTAGGGGCAGCAGCAGGTTTCCTGGCCTGCTTGCCCTTGTTCCAGGACTGGTTAGGTCTCCAGCCTTGTCTGTAGCGAGCAACAGCTCCTTCCTGTTTTGGTGCAGAGGAAGTTGATGCTGCTCCTGCTTTGAAATTACGAAAGGAACGAAAATTAGACTGTCTAGCCTTAGGTTTGGCTCTGTCTTGAGGCAGGGCATGGCCTTTACCTCCTGTAATGTCAGCGATAATTTCTTTCAACCCGGGCCCGAATAAGGTCTGCCCTTTGAAAGGTATATTAAGCAATTT
This sequence comes from Bombina bombina, assembly GCF_027579735.1. NCBI lineage: Eukaryota > Metazoa > Chordata > Amphibia > Anura > Bombinatoridae > Bombina > Bombina bombina. Next base: position 370,392,362 of record NC_069501.1, on the reverse strand, counting down.
AGATTTAGAAGTAACGTCAGCTGACCAGGATTTTAGCCACAGTGCTCTGCGTGCCTGAATGGCGAATCCGGAATTCTTAGCCGTAAGTTTAGTTAAATGTACTACGGCATCTGAAATAAATGAGTTAGCTAACTTAAGGGCTTTAAGCTTGTGTGTAATCTCATCTAATGGAGCTGATTCAAGTGTCTCTTCCAGAGACTCAAACCAAAATGCTGCTGCAGCCGTGACAGGCGCAATGCATGCAAGAGGTTGCAATATAAAACCTTGTTGAACAAACATTTTCTTAAGGTAACCCTCTAACTTTTTATCCATTGGATCTGAAAAGGCACAGCTATCCTCCACCGGGATAGTGGTACGCTTCGCTAAAGTAGAAACTGCTCCCTCCACCTTAGGGACCGTTTGCCATAAGTCCCGTGTGGTGGCGTCTATTGGAAACATCTTTCTAAATATCGGAGGGGGTGAGAACGGCACACCGGGTCTATCCCACTCCTTAGTAACAATTTCAGTAAGTCTCTTAGGTATAGGAAAAACGTCAGTACTCGCCGGTACCGCAAAATATTTATCCAACCTACACATTTTCTCTGGTATTGCAACTGTGTTACAATCATTCAGAGCCGCTAACACCTCCCCTAGTAATACACGGAGCTTTTCCAGCTTAAATTTAAAATTTGAAATATCTGAATCCAGTTTGTTTGGATCAGAACCGTCACCCGCAGAATGAAGCTCTCCGTCCTCATGTTCTGCAAATTGTGACGCAGTGTCTGACATGGCCCTAATATTATCAGCGCACTCTGTTCTCACCCCAGAGTGATCACGCTTACCTCTTAGTTCTGGTAATTTAGCCAAAACTTCAGTCATAACAGTAGCCATATCCTGTAATGTGATTTGTAATGGCCGCCCAGATGTACTCGGCGCTACAATATCACGCACCTCCCGAGCGGGAGATGCAGGTACTGACACGTGAGGCGAGTTAGTCGGCATAACTCTCCCCTCGTTGTTTGGTGAAATATGTTCAATTTGTACAGATTGACTTTTATTTAAAGTAGCATCAATACAGTTAGTACATAAATTTCTATTGGGCTCCACTTTGGCTTTAGCACATATAGCACAGATATCTTCCTCTGAATCAGACATGTTTAACACACTAGCAAATAAACTAGCAACTTGGAAATACTTTTCAAGTAATTTACTATAATATGAAAACGTACTGTGCCTAAAAGAAGCACAGAAAAAGTTATGACAGTTGAATATTAATAAACTGAAAAGTTATAGCATCAAATCTTTGTAAAAAACACAATTTTAGCAAAGGATTGCTCCCATTAGCAAAGGATAACTAACCCTGATAGCAGAAAAAAAAAAAAAATACAGAAATAAACGTTTTTTTATCACAGTCAACTACAATCTCACAGCTCTGCTGTGAGTGATTACCTCCCTCAAAACAAGTTTTGAAGACCCCTGAGTTCTGTAGAGATGAACCGGATCATGCAGGGAAGACAATAAACTTCTGACTGAATTTTTTGATGTGTAGCAAAAGCACCAAAAAAGGCCCCTCCCCCTCACACATAACAGTGAGAGAGATCAGTAAACTGTCATAAATTAAATAAAACGACTGCCAAGTGGAAAAAAATAGTGCCCAAAACATTTTTTCACCCAGTACCTCAGAAAATTAAACGATTTTACATGCCAGCAAAAAACGTTTAACATTAATAAATTGAGTGTTATTAAAAAGCCTGTTGCTAGTCCCTGCAAATTAGGCTAAAGTTTTATGCATACAGTATAATTCCAGTGAAGTGCCATTCCCCAGAATACTGAAGTGTAAAATATACATACATGACAGCCTGATAGCAGTTGCTGCTACTGCATTTAAGGCTGAGTTTACATTATATCGGTATGGCAGAATTTTCTCATCAATTCCATTGTCAGAAAATAATAAGCTGCTACATACCTCTTTGCAGATTAATCTGCCCGCTGTCCCCTGATCTGAAGTTTACCTCTCCTCAGATGGCCGAGAAACAGCAATATGATCTTAACTACTCCGGCTAAAATCATAGAAAAACTCAGGTAGATTCTTCTTCAAATTCTACCAGAGAAGGAATAACACACTCCGGTGCTATTATAAAATAACAAACTTTTGATTGAAGGTATGAAACTAAGTATAATCACCACAGTCCTCTCACACATCCTATCTATTCGTTGGGTGCAAGAGAATGACTGGTAATGGCAGTTAGGGGAGGAGCTATATAGCAGCTCTGCTGGGTGAATCCTCTTGCACTTCCTGTTGGGGAGGAGTTAATATCCCATAAGTAATGGATGATCCGTGGACTGGATACACTTAACAAGAGAAATATGGGCGTCGCTTTTGTCTCCACATTATTTAAGTCTCATTTTTCATTGCTTCTGGTTGCTAGAAGCTTGTTCTTTGGCATTTTTTCCCATTCCTGAAACTGTCATTTAAGGAATTTGATTAATTTTGCTTTATATGTTGTTTTTTCTCTTACATATTGCAAGATGTCTCACGTTGCATCTGAGTCAGAAGATACTTCAGGAAAATCGCTGTCTAGTGCTGGAACTACCAAAGCTAAGTGTATCTGCTGTAAACTTTTGGTAGCTATTCCTCCGGCTGTTGTTTGTATTAATTGTCATGACAAACTTGTTAATGCAGATAATATTTCCTTTAGTAATGTACCATTGCCTGTTGCAGTTCCTTCAACATCTAAGGTGCAGAATGTTCCTGATAACATAAGAGATTTTGTTTCTGAATCCATCAAGAAGGCTATGTCTGTTATTTCTCCTTCTAGTAAACATAAAAAATATTTTAAAACTTCTCTCTCTACAGATGAATTTTTAAATGAACATCATCATTCTGATTCTGATGACTCTTCTGGTTCAGAGGATTCTGTCTCAGAGATTGATGCTGATAAATCTTCATATTTATTTAAAATGGAATTTATTCGTTCTTTACTTAAAGAAGTACTAATTGCTTTAGAAATAGAGGATTCTGGTCCTCTTGATACTAATTCTAAACGTTTAGATAAGGTATTTAAATCTCCTGTGGTTATTCCAGAAGTTTTTCCTGTTCCTAATGCTATTTCTGAAGTAATTTCCAAAGAATGGGATAATTGGGTAATTCATTTACTCCTTCTAAACGTTTTAAGCAATTATATCCTGTGCCGTCTGACAGATTAGAATTTTGGGACAAAATCCCTAGAGTTGATGTGGCTATTTCTACCCTTGCTAAACGTACTACTATTCCTACGTCAGATGGTACTTCGTTTAAGGATCCTTTAGATAGGAAAATTGAATCCTTTCTAAGAAAAGCTTATCTGTGTTCAGGTAATCTTCTTAGACCTGCTATATCATTGGCTGATGTTGCTGCAGCTTCAACTTTTTGGTTGGAAACTTTAGCGCAACAAGTAACAGATCATGATTCTCATAATATTATTATTCTTCTTCAGCATGCTAATAATGTTATCTGTGATGCCATTTTTGATATTATCAGAGTTGATGTCAGGTTTATGTCTCTAGCTATTTTAGCTAGAAGAGCTTTATGGCTTAAGACTTGGAATGCTGATATGGCTTCTAAATCAACTCTACTTTCCATTTCTTTCCAGGGTAACAAATTATTTGGTTCTCAGTTGGATTCTATTATCTCAACTGTTACTGGTGGGAAAGGAACTTTTTTACCACAGGATAAAAAATCTAAGGGTAAAAATAGGGCTAATAATCGTTTTCGTTCCTTTCGTTTCAACAAAGAACAAAAGCCTGATCCTTCATCCTCAGGAGCAGTTTCAGTTTGGAAACCATCTCCAGTCTGGAATAAATCCAAGCCTGCTAGAAAGGCAAAACCTGCTTCTAAGTCCACATGAAGGTGCGGCCCTCATTCCAGCTCAGCTGGTAGGGGGCAGGTTATGTTTTTTCAAAGAAATTTGGATCAATTCTGTTCACAATCTTTGGATTCAGAACATTGTTTCAGAAGGGTACAGAATTGGTTTCAAGATGAGACCTCCTGCAAAGAGATTTTTTCTTTCCCGTGTCCCAGTAAATCCAGTGAAAGCTCAAGCATTTCTGAATTGTGTTTCAGATCTAGAGTTGGCTGGAGTAATTATGCCAGTTCCAGTTCCGGAACAGGGGATGGGGTTTTATTCAAATCTCTTCATTGTACCAAAGAAGGAGAATTCCTTCAGACCAGTTCTGGATCTAAAAATATTGAATCGTTATGTAAGGATACCAACGTTCAAAATGGTAACTGTAAGGACTATCTTGCCTTTTGTTCAGCAAGGGCATTATATGTCCACAATAGATTTACAGGATGCATATCTGCATATTCCGATTCATCCAGATCATTATCAGTTCCTTAAATTTAAAGGTATGGAGATTGAACGCTTGATTCTTGGTCAAAGAGGTTTCTCTGACTCTGTGATTAATACTATGTTACAGGCGCGTAAATCTGTATCTAGAGAGATATATTATAGAGTCTGGAAGACTTATATTTCTTGGTGTCTTTCTCATCATTTTTCTTGGCATTCTTTTAGAATACCGAGAATTTTACAGTTTCTTCAGGATGGTTTAGATAAGGGTTTGTCCGCAAGTTCCTTGAAAGGTCAAATCTCTGCTCTTTCTGTTCTTTTTCACAGAAAGATTGCTATTTTTCCTGATATTCATTGTTTTGTACAAGCTTTGGTTCGTATAAAACCTGTCATTAAGTCAATTTCTCCTCCTTGGAGTTTGAATTTGGTTCTGGGGGCTCTTCAAGCTCCTCCGTTTGAACCTATGCATTCATTGGACATTAAATTACTTTCTTGGAAAGTTTTGTTCCTTTTGGCAATCTCTTCTGCCAGAAGAGTTTCTGAATTATCTGCTCTTTCTTGTGAGTCTCCTTTTCTGATTTTTCATCAGAATAAGGCGGTGTTGCGAACTTCTTTTGAATTTTTACCTAAGGTTGTGAATTCCAACAACATTAGTAGAGAAATTGTGGTTCCTTCATTATGTCCTAATCCTAAGAATTCTAAGGAGAAATCGTTGCATTCTTTGGATGTTGTTAGAGCTTTGAAATATTATGTTGAAGCTACTAAGTCTTTCCGAAAGACTTCTAGTTTATTTGTTTTCTTTTCCGGTTCTAGAAAAGGCCAGAAAGCTTCTGCCATTTCTTTGGCATCTTGGTTGAAATCTTTAATTCATCTTGCCTATGTTGAGTCGGGTAAAACTCCGCCTCAGAGGATTACAGCTCATTCTACTAGGTCAGTTTCTACTTCCTGGGCGTTTAGGAATGAAGCTTCGATTGATCAGATTTGCAAAGCAGCAACTTGGTCCTCTTTGCATACTTTTACTAAATTCTACCATTTTGATGTATTTTCTTCTTCTGAAGCAGTTTTTGGTAGAAAAGTACTTCAGGCAGCGGTTTCAGTTTGAATCTTCTGCTTATGTTTTTCATTAAACTTTATTTTGGGTGTGGATTATTTTCAGCAGGAATTGGCTGTCTTTATTTTATCCCTCCCTCTCTAGTGACTCTTGTGTGGAAAGATCCACATCTTGGGTAATCATTATCCCATACGTCACTAGCTCATGGACTCTTGCTAATTACATGAAAGAAAACATAATTTATGTAAGAACTTACCTGATAAATTCATTTCTTTCATATTAGCAAGAGTCCATGAGGCCCGCCCTTTTTTTGTGGTGGTTATGATTTTTGTATAAAGCACAATTATTCCAATTCCTTATTTTATATGCTTTCGCACTTTTTTATCACCCCACTTCTTGGCTATTCGTTAAACTGAATTGTGGGTTTGGTGAGGGGTGTATTTATAGGTATTTTGAGGTTTGGGAAACTTTGCCCCTCCTGGTAGGAATGTATATCCCATACGTCACTAGCTCATGGACTCTTGCTAATATGAAAGAAATGAATTTATCAGGTAAGTTCTTACATAAATTATGTTTTTTTCATACAGGTGGTGAAAGTCCATGAACCATTACTACTGGGAATAACTTATCTGCCACTAGGAGGAGGCAAAGATTCCCAGACCCCAAGAGCCCTTTAAAACCCCTCACACATACCTCAGTCTAACTTCTAGTTTGTTCATTCCTTTTTCTGGTCTTAGGAAGGGTCAGAAAGCTTCTGCTGTTTCTTTGGCCTCTTGATTGAAACTTTTGATGCACAAGGCTTATTTGTAGGCAGGTCAGCATCCACAGCAACAGATTACTGCTATTCTACTAGGTCAGTTGCCACTTCTTGGGCTTTCAAGAATGAGGCTTCTCTTGATTTGCAAAATTCTATCATTTTTATGTTTTTGCTTCCTTTTTTGATAGAAAGGTTCTTCAGGCGGCTGTCCCTATTTGAATTTTTGCCGGTTTGATTTAAGTACCTTAAAAAATAATAATAATAATACTGGGGTTGTGGATTTAATTTCTCAGTGAAAAAAAGATTTGTTTTGTTTAAATTCCTTCCTTAATCTTATTACTCGTGGACTCCATTGTGTATTCGTTCCCAAGAGAAATGGATTGTGGACTCTCACCACCTGTATAAAAGAAAACATAATTTATGCTTACCTGATAAGTTAATTTATTTCCTGGTGCTGAGAGTACATGAGACCCCACCCTTTTGTTTCTTTGCGGTTAGTTTTTTCTTCAGCACATCTTTTTTCCCCTGCTCCTTTTATGACTCATTCCTTTTTTTTTTACCTCACTTGCTTGGCTATACATTAGACTGATGTATGTGTGAGGGGTTTTATAGGGCTCTTGGGGTTTTGGGAATCTTCGCCTCCTTCTAGTGGTAGAGAAGAGTAATTCCCACCACCATGAAAGAAATTAATTTATCAGGTTAGCGTAAATTATGTTCGTTTTAAAATATATATACTTTTAACAAATTGCAAGAAATTTTGGGAAACAATAAACTGTAGACTGTATCCTATTCTTGTATAATTTCTTTATACTATTATAGTATATCTGCCTGGTGATGGAGGGCTTGAAAATCCTTACCTCTTCAATCTCTGCCTTTACTAAGTCTTCTCCCCTGTGCGCAAGTATCTTACCGTTTTCTTCCTAACTACCAGGTTATCACTATCATTCAATCTGTAACTTTTGGTTCCCTGAACCCTCTTTTTATATTAACACTTGATTCTTTTTTACACCTTTTCACTATATAATTTCTGTGCAAGTCTCGTCCTCCAAATAAAAAAAGATCAGTCTCTTTCCAATGTAGTATTACAATGAGATATTTCCTATTAGTAATAAAAATGACTAGTTCAAATCCTTTCAAATGCGTAATCCATACCTGAAGATATTTACTTTATAATGATTAGATTTTCTTTTACAGATTTCTTTAATAAAAGTAAACACAATAAAAAGCGAGTGCTAGAAAATAAATTTTGCAAGTTCAATGCCCTCTGGTGGAGCTTAACTATATTTATGAAGCAAATTGTTCTCTGGCCAAATATACTGTTAACAGCTTCATTACATTACAGTTTATTAATGTTTGGATGACTTGATTTACTTGTGCTAAATAAATTATCCCTTTTACAGAATTATAATGTTTAAGGGAAATTGAACCCAAACTTGTTGTTTCATTATTCAGGCAGAGTGTAAAAATAAAAAAAATAAAAACTTTTGTTATCAAATTTATTTCATTCTTTTGGTATCCTTTGTTCACTAGCAGATAGTTAGGCTCAGGAGCATGCACTTATCTGGGGCAATCTATGGCACCAGTTTTATAACAATCGGGAACATTAAATATATTATGCCATATTATACATAAGTAAAGACAATAAAGAAAAGGAATTATAAACGTGATGTCTGATCATATGATAACATCTAGGACAAAAAGCATATATAGTAAGGTAGTTATTAATGGTAAGCTTGGACCTATAATGCGTGCGATAGATCAGAATAGGTGCTTAAAGGGACAGTCAACACCAGAATTGTTGTTTTAAAAGATAGATAATCCCTTAATTACCAATTCCCCAGTTTTGCATAACCAACACAATTATAATTATACACGTTTTACCTCTGTAATTACCTTGTATCTAAGCCTCAGCAGACTGCCCCCTTATTTCTGTTCTTTTGACAGACTTTCATTTTAGCCAAACAGAACTGTCTCCATGGTAAATTCACGTGCATGAGCTGAATGTTATCTATATGAAACACGTGAACTAATGCCCTCTAGTGGTGAAAAACTATCAAAATGCATTTAGATTAGAGGCGGCCTTCAAGGTCTAAGAAATTAGCAAATGAACCTCCTAGGTTTAGCTTTCAACTAAGAATACCAAGAGAACAAAGCAAAATTGGTGATAAAAGTAAATTGGAAAGTTGTTTAAAATTACATGCCCTATTTGAAACATGAAAGGTTTTTTTGGACTTGACTGTCCCTTTAAGGTATATGTCCCTTAGTGTGAGAAATGGAACCTCGTTTTTATATAAGGTAAATCATGGATTTTGGTGAATAGTTATAGTATGTATGTATGTATACAATTTTGGAAGTCCCACTTTAGGATAATTAATAGTTTGAGAGATGTGCTTAATGAGTGGGAGTAAAGGAATTAGGCAATGAGTATACTAAGATAAATTGGGAGCAAAAGTAAAGGATGAATATAACTATAAAGTTAATGAAATATTATGATTAAGGGGAATTAGCGGTCAAAAGCCGCTAAAGTTTGAATGGGGCAATTGGGAGGCGGAGGTTGTAATAATATGACCTCAAAGCGTTGTGATATTACAAAATGGTACGGACTGACTGGAGCAAGCAGAACAGGGGAATAAGGGGCAGTGGTCCTGTTTAGGTAAGGTAAGTAAATTAATGAGGTGGCTGAAAATAAAAATGTAGTAAAGCAGATATTGTATCAAATGGGATACAAATGATATAAGGTAGGAGAGAGCTATTATCAGTGACTAAATAGGGTGTATCGTAAGAGTTTTGTGTGTGGGGAAAGAGAGAGTGTGTGGGTATCCTCCCAGTTACGGGATGTAATAGTATGGTATTAAGGGAGTCAATCAAAAATTAGTCTTCATTTTGCCAAAATAGGGGGGAGATGTGGTTAAAATATAATATATAGCAACTTGGGGTATAAAGTACATGTGCCCTATTGTACTAGTTGTAAACATGAGATGAGTATGGGAACATTATTCAGATAAACACAATATAGCACAAGTATTCTAATAAACAGTGCAAATCAAGGAAACCAAACAGCAGATCTATGAACTTATCTCCGAAACCTAATTCTCATCAGAGCGCTTTATCTGAAAACGGAGAACTTGAAAACGAATATACTGGCTAAATAACATTTGTTTAGCGTAAGGAGCATTAAACAATAACAAACACATTTGTGTCTTAACAGTTATGTAAACACACTTAAATAGAATAAGGCTATATATAACCCTGATTAAAATAATAACCTAGATAGGGTCTAATGTTCAGACCCATATTCATGTATGTGGACAATTCAAAAAGCTAGAAAGCTTACAACTATAAGAATGCTTTTAACAAATGGCAATAGGTGTCAGAAAGGACTCTCAATACATTTGACCCAATGGTTGGCACTATTTGAGGCAAACAGAGAACTTGATTGGTGCTTATTTATGCTCTTGTCTGTTAGGTTTTCTGTAGGATCCAACATCATTGTTGAAAACACATAAAGGAGTTAAAGGGCCACTGTAAGTAAATATTTCCTATGCCTGTTACTAACTACCTACACCAAATACGTTTTTTATCAATAGCATTTCATTAACATATCGCTACCGTATATCAGAAATCTTGTCTGTAAAGTTAATTGTTTTCCAAACCCACTCCGTGGGTATCCTTTGCTCTGTACCAATCCGTTTACAATACCTAGGTTTCAAAATGGCGCTTTAAACACAAAGTTATTGGTTTAAGTATTTTGAACATGCAGTGCTGAAAATAGTGGGCAGGATAACGTGACATCATCAGCGAATAAAAGATATAACTTTTAGAACGTTATGAAACTTCGTTTTGGAGAAAATATAGGTCAGTAGGTTTTAATTAATGTTTATTAACTTTAATATGTTAGTTGTTTAGCTTAAACATTATAACAGAAAGTAATCCTTTAAATTAAAGGGACATAAAACCCTAAAATAAAAAAAAAAATCATGATTTAGATAGAGCATACAGTTTTAAACAACTTTTCAATTTACTTCATTACATTTTCTTGTTATTCTTTGTTGAAAAACAGGACGGTAAGTTCAGGAGTGTGCACATGTATGGAGTACTATATGGCAGCAGTTTTGCAACAATGCTATACATTAGCAAGAGCACTAGATGGCAGCACTATTTCCTGTCATGTAATGTTCCAGACACGTGCACACTGCCTATCTAGGTATCTCTTCAACAGAGAATAACATGAGAATGAAGCAAATTTGATAATAGAAGTAAATTTGAAAAAAATTTAAAATTGTATTTTCTGTCTGAATTATGAAAGAAAACATTTGGGTTTTATGTCCCTTTAACCTAGGGGCCCTGTTTTTAAACAGACCTTTACAATTGAAACTTGCTTAAAATATTAATCTTGGGGGGCGGAGCTAGCCAGCAGCCTAGACAGTCACAATTTAACAGAGCTCTAGTTAAAACCTGTCATTTATTAGCCCTAAAAAGCACGATATAGGAGCTGATTGCCAGAAAAAAACTTTGGAGCAGTATTTACTCACTACAAGGGACCATTGGCTGAGTTTGAGACAAATTTCGATTTACCCAGAAAGGCGTTCCAGAGGATTTTCAGGAAAATCCCAGGCTTTGGCCTACCTCGGAAGTCTCTGGCTCATTAAAGGGACATTAAACACTAAATACATGCTAGATAGAATGATGCATTCAAAGAAAAGATTAGTCCATGAGTGACATGTAGATGTATTTTTTAAAGTTTCATTAGTTGCTTAAAGGGCCAGTAACCCCACCAAATAAGGTTATATAATAATGCACACAGTGCAGAATTATATAACATTAGCCTAGTGCCACGTTTCTTAAGCAGCGTATAGCAAAGATATTTACCTACGATAATCTATTTTTCAGAACGCCGCTCCTGGTTCTACTGAGCGGGTCTGTTTTTTACCTAAGCGCATCGGGCACGCTGTCTAGTCACAACACGCCCGATCGCGCAATTAAACTGAATGTAGCTCGCTCTCGCTACCATACCCGAGCGGGAGCGAGCACATTCAGTTTAATGGCGCGATCGGGCGTGCTGTGACTAGACAGCGTGCCCGATGCGCTTAGGTAAAAAACAGACCCGCTCAGTAGAACCAGGAGCGGCGTTCTGAAAAATAGATTATCGTAGGTAAATATCTTTGCTATACGCTGCTTAAGAAACGTGGCACTAGGCTAATGTTATATAATTCTGCACTGTGTGCATTATTATATAACCTTATTTGGTGGGGTTACTGGCCCTTTAAAAAGTGACAAAATAAGTGAAAAGTTTTAGTGTCTATCAAACACTGGGAGCTGCCATGTTGTAACTTGTGTTACCTTCTCTGCTGTGGCCAATTAGGGACCATTATAAATAGGTTCTGCACTTCCATTTCTAACAGGAACTGAAAAGCTCACAATTTCCAAATGGAATTACAGGCAAAGAGGACAAAATAAATAATGAAAGTATATTACAGAGTTTTATTATACACAATTTATCATTTTATATTACCATCTCAAAGTGTTTAATGTCCCTTTAAAGAGCCTGAAATCTTCAGGAAAGAATAAGATTAAAGCAGGCAGAACTACCATCCCTGATAAATAACTGCATATCAGGATCTTAGCAGGTATTAAATATAGGCAGATCACACATTAAAGACTGAAAGGAGTTAAGGAAAGACCTGAGTGTTAGTCGCCTATTCATACCCTGACTGTACATTCTGCGGGAACACATGATAGCATCTGAATCTGACTTTACAAGGCCTGCTGCTGCACTCCGGAGGGTCGGGGATCCGCTCCGGAGTGTTTAAAGAGTAAGTGTTGACTGTTTCATCGGATCCTTGTGACCACAGGCGATCTCATCTAAGGATACTGAGGATATCTCCTAGCTCAGGGGTGTCCAAACTTTGCTCTCCAGAGGTTTTGGAACTACATTTCCGATGATGCTCAGCCAGCATTTTATCTAGCTGAGCATCATGGGAAATGTAGTTCCAAAACCTCTGGAGAGCAAAGTTTGGACACCCCTGTCCTAGCTCGTATTCTTGGAGCTGAGTGAGTGGATTGTTTTGCTTTATGTGAGACATTGCATACATGAGCTCTGGAAGCGCCATTTTAGCCACGCAGCAGGATATCCCCAGACTGAGATGCAGTGCTCCTGAAACTCGGGTAAACCCGGCTATTAAGGCACACATGAGGGCACAGCCTATAACCTGCCATGGAGGAAAAATACTGTGACACAAGCCCATTCACAAATACTGAGATGACCATGTTGTGCAAAGGGCCACTGAAACTGATCTAGATGGGCTCCATATCTCGCACAAAGCCGGCGTTAGTTAAAACATCACAGGCTGGGGAAAGGGTGTTCAGGATGATCTGGGCTATCAGAATGAGACACGCAAAATCTTATTTATCGCTCCGACTGTTTTCAAGAGGGAGACTGATATGCATATACATTGTGGGAATTTTCTGTTCATTTAGTACTCTTGTTTCACTCACAGGTTATGATTATGACCTCACTAAAAAAATCAGGGCTTGATGTGCTCATTATACAGTTTCAAGCATGCATATAGCAACCTTTAATATCATGTTTAAGGGCATCCTTCCATTCAGTTTACTGCTATACTCTAGTTAAGGTTTAGTTATGCTAGTTATCTATGAACATTTACGTTTACTATATTACCGTAGATCAGGGGTGTCCAAACTTTGCTCTCCAGAGGTTTTGGAACTACATTTCCCATGATGCTCAGCTAGATAAAATGCTGGCTGAGCATCATCGGAAATGTAGTTCCAAAACCTCTGGAGAGCAAAGTTTGGACACCCCTGCCGTAGATTATGGTACTACCCTCCTTAACATTCATGTAACCTCCATTGTAAGTTTACTCCCAGTATGTCACTGTACATGGCTTTAAGGCATCCATCTTCCAAAGGGTTAAAGTGTAGCACAATTATATTTTGTTATTTGTATACTCTAATACAGTGTGGGTTCCTAGGTGTGCTAGGTACTGTATGTGCTTTGTACTGTGTGTGATAGTTACTGTTTGAGCTGGGGACTGTGTCTGTTTGGTACTGCGTATGCTGGGCATTGTTTTTGCTTGGTGTTGTGTATGCTAGGTACTGTGTGTGCTGGGTACTGTGTGTGCTGGGTACTGTGTGTGCTAGGTGCTGTGTGTGCTAGGTGCTGTGTGTGCTAGGTGCTGTGTGTGCTAGGTGCTGTGTGTGCTAGGTTCTGTGTGTGCTAGGTGCTGTGTGAGTTAGGTGCTGTGGGTGCTAGGTTCTGTGTGTGCTAGGTGCTGTGTGTGCTAGGTACTTTGTGTGCTGTACAATGTGTGCTAGGTTCAATGCGTGCTAGGTACTGCGTGTGTTTGGCAAGGTGGGTGCCGGGTACGGTGTGTGCTAGGTACAGCATAAGCTAGGTTCAGTGGGTGTTAAGTACAGCGTGTGCTAGGTACAATGAGTGCCGGGTACAATGAGTGCTAGGTTCAGTGTGTGCTGGGTATAGTCTGTGCTGGGTACAGAGGGTGCTGGGTACAATGTGTGCTGGATACAGTGTGTGCAGTTTGTGCTGGGCATAATGTGTGCTGGGCACAATGTGTGCTGGGCACAATGTGTGCTAGGTACAATGTGTGCTAGGTTCAATGTGTGCTAGGTACCGCGTGTGCTAGGCAAGGTGGGTGCTGGGTACGGCGTGTGCTAGGTACTGGGTGAGCTAGGTACAATGAGTGCTAGGTATCATGTGCGCTAGGTACAATGTGTGCTAGGTATAATGTGTGCTAGGCACAGCGTGTGCTGGATACAGCGCTTCCACAATACAGCGTGTGCTAGGTACAGCGTGGGCTAGGTACAGTGCGTGTTAAGTACGGTGTGTGCTAAGTACAATGTGTACTAGGTACAATGTGTGCTGAGTACAATGTGTGCTAAGTACAATGTGTGCTAGGTACAATGTGTGCTAGGTACCAAGTGTGCTAGGTACAATATGTACTAGGTTCAATGTGTGTACCGCCTGTGCTAGGCAAGGCGGGTGCTGGGTACGGTGTGTGCTAGGTACAGTGTGAGCCAGGTACAGTGAGTGCTAGGTATCATGTGTGCTAGGTATAATGTGTGCTAGGCACAGCGTGTGCTGGATACAGCGCGTCCACAGTACAGCATGTGCTAGGTACAGTGAGAGCTAGGTACAGCGTGGGCTAGGTACAGTGTGTGTTAAGTACAGCGTGTTCTAGGTACAATGTGTGCTGGACATAATGTGTGCTGGACATAATGTGTGCTAGGTACAATGTGTGCTGGGTGCAATGTGTGCTAGGTACAATGTGTGCTAGGTGCAATGTGTGCCGGGTAGATTGTGTGCTAGGTACACTGTGTGCTAGGTATAATGAGTGCTAGGTACAGTGTGTGCTAGGTATAATGAGTGCTAGGTACAGTGTGTGCTAGGTACAATGAGTGCTAGGTACAGTGTGTGCTAGGTACAATGAGTGCTAGGTACAATGAGTGCTAGGTACAATGAGTGCTGGGTTCAGTGTGTGCTGGGCATTGTGTGTGCTGGGTGCAGTGTGTGCTGGGTACAAAGTATGTTGGGTACAATGAGTGTTAACTACAGTGTGTGCTAGGTACTATGTGTGCTGGGCACGGTGTGTGCTTGGTACGGCATGTGCGAAGTACAGCGTGTGCTAGGTATAACGTGTGCTGGGTACGGTGTGGGCTGGGTATGGCGTGTGCAAGGTAAAATGAGTGCTGAGTGCAATGAGTGCTAGGTTCAGTGTGGGCTAGGCACAATTAGTGCTAGGTACAGTGGGCGTTACGTACAGTGTGTACTGGGTACAATTTGCATCTCACTTGTCTCTGGAATTTTTTCTTGTTACCCACATCTCTAGATGTTGGCAGAACCTGCTCTAAATCTATATGGACATACCCATTACTACATAGTACAGCAATTGTTTTCTTTGGAACATTAAATTTAATTTATAAGCATCACCTCCCCCCCATATTCTGAGCCCACACTAGGGTTCAATCTTGGTGAATTATTTTCACCACAAATCCCTGCAACTTACTTATGATGTATCAATGTTTTGACAGCTATTGCAACCGGACCTGCGTGTCCGTTCCTTTTTGTCTGTTTATGTTTGAACAGGGGTCCTGCGTGTCCCCAAGTGTTACCTTACATTCTAAAACAGAATAAAAATTAATTTAAAATAAAAAAAAAAAATATTAATCTTTAACTAGAGAGCAACATTATTCTTTTCAATGGAATATTCCTTACAAGTGGCATAAAATGCCACCTGCCCTTGGGTACAAATTGTACTCATATGCTTAGAGGACAGAAAGCAAATTCTGTAATCTAGGCTTCCTTCACAATGCTGCAAATTGTCTGAACCATCTACAAACTAGATAGCACTTGCTTAGAGCAGTGCACAAACTCACTTAAAGCTAATGCTTAATTGGCTAGAATTAAGGAAGATGAGTTCAAGCATATTTACCAGGGTTTTCAATTAGTTTTTGCAAATCCCAAATAAAGTGACAATTTTAAATTCTTTAACCATATTTAAATTAAGTTGAATGTATTTGATATGCACTGTGCAAATATAACATTAATTTAATGTCCCTTTAACAGTTTGTGGTACTGTTCTTTAATGAAGGATTAAAATAAAGAACATAATTATTCATAGTGCATTTAACTGCAGCATTCTGTGTGCTGTTACAGATTCTTAATACCTGGTTGCTATTTATATTTCATAGATTTAAACAAGAGAACAGTCTGTTTCCAGGGAAAGCAGTGTAAATGCATTGCAGAGGGTGAGGGCGCTGAGGTAATTTCCTGCTGTTACTGAATAACAGATATTAGTTTTTACTCACAAACATTCGTTCAAGCCCATGGTTTTATCTATTGATCCATTTTTAGAAGGCTGACAAAAAGTTCTTTATATAAAAATACTTTTCAGCATCACAATTTTCTTCTCTAAATCATCTGCACGATGTGTGTTATGAGGACATATTGACCAAAAAATAAATATGGGGCATGGGACTCCAGCTGCCAAGCACTAGCTTTACAGAACAAGAACTGGTTTATATATATATATATATATATATATATATATATATATATATATATATATATATATATATATTGCAGTAGCCAATCTAGTAGTAGTTGAATATCAAAGTAACTAGGGTATTGCAGTATGCAGTAATACCTTTTATTTTTTTCTTCAAGTTACCTCTCTTCCTCAGGTCTGAAGCAATATTGATTAATATGATAGAATTTGTTTAAAGTGAAGGTCAAGTCTGGGGTTGTGCTTAGCATTTTTTAATATGTTATCCCAAATAAGTATGATGTTCATTCATCAAATACTCGATAAATCCAAGCAAAAGTTTAAAATTTGAAGTTTTTAATGTGCTCCGTATATGCAGTATATTCCGCCTGTCAGCAAGCCTCTATTGAGTGACACTTTTAACCTTCAATCTATTGTTGTACCCCGTGGCGTCCAGCCCCTTTTTACTTTCGTCATTGAGACCTTCCGCGCATGCGTGTAAAGAAACATTGCGTCATCGTCGGCATGCACGTTCATGTTATGCGCATGCGTTGTCCGCTCTTAACATTGTTCTTACTTTCAACCCACAGCATCGCTCACTCGCATCCTCGTTAATTTGCTCCGCATGCGCTATTGAGCTAACTATACACATGCGCACTGCAAAGACAACAAGGGTGCACGAGCGTAGTCCGGTAGTAATAAACATAGCGGCATGAGAGGAGAAGAATAAGGAAGTGTTATATGGGCGGAGCTAAGCGTGCTAACGAAGGTACATTGAATATAGATTTTCTTTGCAAACTAATCAATATTTATTCATATAAAGTGAGCGACTTTAATGTTTTAAGCATAAACTTCAAACTGATGTATTTAGAATACCAAAAATTGACCTTCACTTTAAAGAAGAAGGGCTATGAGGGTCGTAAATAGTATATCCGCCTGATGCTGAAAAATGCTGGGGGGGAACACACTGGCAGGGTAAGTGCTGGAAAATCTTAAAACAGAGAATTGCATGCTGGGATCTACTGTGTATGTATATAACATATATACATAATGCACAGGCAGTCACTGATATTAACATGTACATATGTGTACAGGCCAATGACAGATGTTAGGTTATTATATAAAGTTTTGGTAATGAGACAAAGAGCTGTAATCTACATTCAGTTCTGAGGTTATTGTATCACCTACTGTCCGTCACGCATTGTCCCCTTCCCTGACTGTGGAGTTTTTTTTTTTTTTAAAACAACTTTCTAATTGTCCTCCTTACCATGTTATGTCACTGTGTAGTCACCTGACATTTTTTGTATCCAATACCAGAACCTGAGGTTTGCATGTGGTGCTCTGAGTCACATGTGATTGCAGGTGGCAAACTGTTGGACACTATTCACAGCGCAGACAGTGATGGGCATATGCGGTGGTCTCTGGAACAAAGTGACGGAGTGTCTCAATCAGCTCACCAGAACAGTCAGTGTCTCTGCATCTACTCGGTTGCTCAGGATCTAGATTAGACTGATCTAGAGTGGTTCGAGGGGTCCGGTAGCTCATACTGCTGAAGGATTTTTTCTTTCATGTAATTAGCAAGAGTCCATGAGCTAGTGACGTATGGGATATACATTCCTACCAGGAGGGGCAAAGTTTCCCAAACCTCAAAATGCCTATAAATACACCCCTCACCACACCCACAAATCAGTTTTACAAACTTTGCCTCCTATGGAGGTGGTGAAGTAAGTTTGTGCTAGATTCTACGTTGATATGCGCTCCGCAGCAGGTTGGAGCCCGGTTTTCCTCTCAGCGTGCAGTGAATGTCAGAGGGATGTGAGGAGAGTATTGCCTGTTTGAATTCAATGATCTCCTTCTACGGGGTCTATTTCATAGGTTCTCTGTTATCGGTCGTAGAGATTCATCTCTTACCTCCCTTTTCAGATCGACGATATACTCTCATATATATACCATTACCTCTGTTGATTTTCGTTTCAGTACTGGTTTGGCTTTCTACAAACATTTAGATGAGTGTCCTGGGGTAAGTAAGTCTTATTTTCTGTGACACTCTAAGCTATGGTTGGGCACTTTTTTAATAAAGTTCTAAATATATGTATTCAAACATTTATTTGCCTTGACTCAGGATGTTCAACATTCCTTATTTTCAGACAGTCAGTTTCATATTTGGGATAATGCATTTGAATCAATCATTTTTCTTACCTTAAAAAATTTTGACTTTTTTTCCTGTGGGCTGTTAGGCTCGCGGGGGCTGAAAATGCTTCATTTTATTGCGTCATTCTTGGCGCTGACTTTTTTGGCGCAAAAAATCTTTTCTGTTTCCGGCGTCATACGTGTCGCCGGAAGTTGCGTCATTTTTTGACGTTCTTTTGCGCCAAAAATGTCGGCGTTCCGGATGTGGCGTCATTTTTGGCGCCGAAAGCATTTAGGCGCCAAATAATGTGGGCGTCTTATTTGGCGCTAAAGAAATATGGGCGTCGCTTTTGTCTCCACATTATTTAAGTCTCATTTTTCATTGCTTCTGGTTGCTAGAAGCTTGTTCCTTGGCATTTTTCCCATTCCTGAAACTGTCATTTAAGGAATTTGATCAATTTTGCTTTATATGTTGTTTTTTCTCTTACATATTGCAAGATGTCTCACGTTGCATCTGAGTCAGAAGATACTTCAGGAAAATCGCTGTCTGGTGCTGGAACTACCAAAGCTAAGTGTATCTGCTGTAAACTTTTGGTAGCTGTTCCTCCAGCTGTTGTTTGTATTAATTGTCATGACAAACTTGTTAATGCAGATAATATTTCCTTTAGTAAAGTACCATTACCTGTTGCAGTTCCATCAACATCTAATGTTCAGAGTGTTCCTGATAACATAAGAGATTTTGTTTCTGAATCCATCAAGAAGGCTATGTCTGTTATTCCTCCTTCTAGTAAACATAAAAAATCTTTTAAAACTTCTCTTTATACAGATGAATTTTTAAATGAACATCATCATTCTGATTCTAATGACTCTTCTGGTTCAGAGGATTCTGTCTCAGAGGTTGATGCTGATAAATCTTCATATTTATTTAAAATGGAATTTATTCGTTCTTTACTTAAAGAAGTACTAATTGCTTTAGAAATTGAGGATTCTGGTCCTCTTGATACTAAATCTAAACGTTTAGATAAGGTCTTTAAATCTCCTGTGGTTATTCCAGAAGTTTTTCCTGTTCCTGGTGCTATTTCTGAAGTAATTTCCAGAGAGTGGAATAATTTGGGTAATTCATTTACTCCTTCTAAACGTTTTAAGCAATTATATCCTGTGCCGTCTGACAGATTAGAATTTTGGGACAAAATCCCTAAAGTTGATGGGGCTATTTCTACCCTTGCTAAACGTACTACTATTCCTACGGCAGATGGTACTTCGTTTAAGGATCCTTTAGATAGGAAAATTGAATCCTTTCTAAGAAAAGCTTATCCGTGTTCAGGTAATCTTCTTAGACCTGCTATATCATTGGCTGATGTTGCTGCAGCTTCAACTTTTTGGTTGGAAACTTTAGCGCAACAAGTAACAGATCATGATTCTCATAATATTATTATTCTTCTTCAACATGCTAATAATTTTATCTGTGATGCCATTTTTGATATTATCAGAGTTGATGTCAGGTTTATGTCTCTAGCTATTTTAGCTAGAAGAGCTTTATGGCTTAAAACTTGGAATGCTGATATGTCTTCTAAATCAACTCTACTTTCCCTTTCTTTCCAGGGTAACAAATTATTTGGTTCTCAGTTGGATTCTATTATCTCAACTGTTACTGGTGGGAAAGGAACTTTTTTACCACAGGATAAAAAATCTAAGGGTAAAAACAGGGCTAATAATCGTTTTCGTTCCTTTCGTTTCAACAAAGAACAAAAGCCTGATCCTTCATCCTCAGGAGCAGTTTCAGTTTGGAAACCATCTCCAGTCTGGAATAAATCCAAGCCTTCTAGAAAAGCAAAGCCAGCTTCTAAGTCCACATGAAGGTGCGGCCCTCATTCCAGCTCAGCTGGTAGGGGGCAGGTTACGTTTTTTCAAAGAAATTTGGATCAATTCTGTTCACAATCTTTGGATTCAGAACATCGTTTCAGAAGGGTACATAATTGGTTTCAAGATAAGACCTCCTGCAAAGAGATTTTTTCTTTCCCGTGTCCCAGTAAATCCAGTGAAAGCTCAAGCATTTCTGAAATGTGTTTCAGATCTAGAGTTGGCTGGAGTAATTATGCCAGTTCCAGTTCTGGAACAAGGGTTGGGGTTTTATTCGAATCTCTTCATTGTACCAAAAAAGGAGAATTCCTTCAGACCAGTTCTGGATTTAAAAATATTGAATCGTTATGTAAGGATAACTGTATGGACTATCTTGCCTTTTGTTCAGCAAGGGCATTATATGTCCACAATAGATTTACAGGATGCATATCTGCATATTCCGATTCATCCAGATCACTATCAGTTCCTGAGATTCTCTTTCCTGGACAAGCATTACCAGTTTGTGGCTCTGCCGTTTGGCCTAGCTACAGCTCCAAGAATTTTTACAAAGGTTCTCGGTGCCCTTCTGTCTGTAATCAGAGAACAGGGTATTGTGGTATTTCCTTATTTGGATGATATCTTGGTACTTGCTCAGTCTTTACATTTAGCAGAATCTCATACGAATCGACTTGTGTTGTTTCTTCAAGATCATGGTTGGAGGATCAATTCACTAAAAAGTTCATTGATTCCTCAGACAAGGGTAACCTTTCTGGGTTTCCAGATAGATTCAGTGTCCATGACTCTGTCTTTGACAGACAAGAGACGTCTAAAATTGATTTCAGCTTGTCGAAACCTTCAGTCACAATCATTCCCTTCGGTAGCCTTATGCATGGAAATTCTAGGTCTTATGACTGCTGCATCGGACGCGATCCCCTTTGCTCGTTTTCACATGTGACTTCTTCAGCTCTGTATGCTGAATCAATGGTGCAGGGATTACACAAAGATATCTCAATTAATATCTTTAAAACCGATTGTACGACACTCTCTGACGTGGTGGACAGATCACCATCGTTTAATTCAGGGGGCTTCTTTTGTTCTTCCGACCTGGACTGTAATTTCAACAGATGCAAGTCTTTCAGGTTGGGGAGCTGTGTGGGGATCTCTGTCGGCACAAGGAGTTTGGGAATCTCAGGAGGTGAGATTACCGATCAATATTTTGGAACTCCGTGCAATTTTCAGAGCTCTTCAGTCTTGGCCTCTTCTGAAGAGAGAATCATTCATTTGTTTTCAGACAGACAATGTCATAACTGTGGCATACATCAATCATCAAGGAGGGACTCACAGTCCTCTGGCTATGAAAGAAGTATCTCGAATTCTGGTTTGGGCGGAATCCAGCTCCTGTCTAATCTCTGCGGTTCATATCCCAGGTATAGACAATTGGGAAGCGGATTATCTCAGTCGCCAAACGTTGCATCCGGGCGAATGGTCTCTTCACCCAGAGGTATTTAGTCAGATTGTTCAAATGTGGGAACTTCCAGAAATAGATCTGATGGCGTCTCATCTAAACAAGAAACTTCCCAGGTATCTGTCCAGATCCCGGGATCCTCAGGTCGGAGGCAGTGGATGCATTATCACTTCCTTGGAAGTATCATCCTGCCTATATCTTTCCGCCTCTAGTTCTTCTTCCAAGAGTAATCTCCAAGATTCTGAAGGAATGCTCGTTTGTTCTGCTGGTAGTTCCGGCATGGCCTCACAGGTTTTGGTATGCGGATCTTGTCCGGATGGCCTCTTGCCAACCGTGGACTCTTCCGTTAAGACCAGACCTTCTGTCGCAAGGTCCTTTTTTCCATCAGGATCTCAAATCCTTAAATTTAAAGGTATGGAGATTGAACGCTTGATTCTTGGTCAAAGAGGTTTCTCTGACTCTGTGATTAATACTATGTTACAGGCTCGTAAATCTGTATCTAGAGAGATATATTATAGAGTCTGGAAGACTTATATTTCTTGGTGTCTTTCTCATCATTTTTCTTGGCATTCTTTTAGAATACTGAGAATTTTACAGTTTCTTCAGGATGGTTTAGATAAAGGTTTGTCCGCAAGTTCCTTGAAAGGACAAATCTCCGCTCTTTCTGTTCTTTTTCACAGAAAGATTGCTAATCTTCCTGATATTCATTGTTTTATACAAGCTTTGGTTCATATAAAACCTGTCATTAAGTCAATTTCTCCTCCTTGGAGTTTGAATTTGGTTCTGGGGGCTCTTCAAGCTCCTCCTTTTGAACCCATGCATTCATTGGACATTAAATTACTTTCTTGGAAAGTTTTGTTCCTTTTGGCGATCTCTTCTGCCAGAAGAGTCTCTGAATTATCTGCTCTTTCTTGTGAGTCTCCTTTTCTGATTTTTCATCAGGATAAGGCGGTGTTGCGAACTTCTTTTCAATTTTTACCTAAGGTTGTGAATTCCAACAACATTAGTAGAGAAATTGTGGTTCCTTCATTATGTCCTAATCCTAAGAATTCTAAAGAGAAATCGTTGCATTCTTTGGATGTTGTTAGAGCTTTGAAATATTATGTTGAAGCTACTAAGTCTTTCCGAAAGACTTCTAGTTTATTTGTTATCTTTTCCGGTTCTAGAAAAGGCCAGAAAGCTTCTGCCATTTCTTTGGCATCTTGGTTGAAATCTTTAATTCATCATGCCTATGTTGAGTCGGGTAAAACTCCGCCTCAAAGGATTACAGCTCATTCTACTAGGTCAGTTTCTACTTCCTGGGCGTATAGGAATGAAGCTTCAGTTGATCAGATTTGCAAAGCAGCCACTTGGTCTTCTTTGCATACTTTTACTAAATTCTACCATTTTGATGTGTTTTCTTCTTCTGAAGCAGTTTTTGGTAGAAAAGTACTTCAGGCAGCGGTTTCAGTTTGAATCTTCTGCTTATGTTTTCATTAAACTTTATTTTGGGTGTGGATTATTTTCAGCAGGAATTGGCTGTCTTTATTTTATCCCTCCCTCTCTAGTGACTCTTGCGTGGAAAGATCCACATCTTGGGTAGTCATTATCCCATACGTCACTAGCTCATGGACTCTTGCTAATTACATGAAAGAAAACATAATTTATGTAAGAACTTACCTGATAAATTAATTTCTTTCATATTAGCAAGAGTCCATGAGGCCCACCCTTTTTGTGGTGGTTATGATTTTTTTATATAAAGCACAATTATTCCAATTCCTTATTTTATATGCTTTCGCACTTTTTTCTTATCACCCCACTTCTTGGCTATTCGTTAAACTGATTTGTGGGTGTGGTGAGGGGTGTATTTATAGACATTTTGAGGTTTGGGAAACTTTGCCCCTCCTGGTAGGAATGTATATCCCATACGTCACTAGCTCATGGACTCTTGCTAATATGAAAGAAATGAATTTATCAGGTAAGTTCTTACATAAATTATGTTTTTTTTAGCTACTAGTACCGGTGCACCGGGTTGGGACTCCCTCCACTTGCTAATAATTTATGACTCACTGAACAGAACAAATTACCTTTTATCAGCTAAAGCAAAAGGCCACTATTTCTTACTAATTCTTCTTGACCTGTCCGCTGCCTTTGACACAGTTGGCCGTCCTCTTCTCCTAAAAATACTACATTCATTTGGCATCCAAGACACAGCCCTCTCCTAGTTTGCCTCATATCTTTTAAAATGCTTGTTTCTTTCATGTAATTGGCAAGAGTCCATGAGCTAGTGACATATGGGATATACAATCCTACCAGGAGGGGCAAAGTTTCCCAAACCTCAAAATGCCTATAAATACACCCCTCACCACACCCACAATTCAGTTTTACAAACTTTGCCTCCTATGGAGGTGGTAAAGTAAGTTTGTGCTAAGATTTCTATGTTGCTATGCACTTCTCAGCATTGTTGAAGCCCAATTCCTCTTAGAGTACAGCGAATGTCAGAGGGACGTGAAGGGAGTATCACTTATTGAATACGATGATTTCCCTAATGGGGGTCAATTTCATGGGTTCTCTGTTATCGGGAATGGAATGGAATAAGCCAGGTACTTCTTTTATTCCTTCTTCAAGGTTTAAAAAATTGTATGCTTTACCAGCAAAATCTATAGAGTTTTGGGAAAAAATCCCCAAAGTTGATGGGGCTATTTCTACTCTTGCTAAACGTACCACTATTCCTATGGAAGATAGTACTTCCTTTTAAGGATCCTTTAGATAGGAAGCTTGAATCCTATCTAAGGAAGGCCTATTTATATTTAGGTCATCTTCTCAGACCTGCAATTTCTTTGGCTGATGTTGCGGGTGCATCAACCTTCTGGTTGGAGAATTTAGCGCAACAGGAATTGGATTCTGACTTATCTAGCATTATTCGCCTATTGCAATATGCTAATCATTTTATTGTGATACAATTTTTGATATTATCAAAATTGATGTTAGATCCATGTCTTTAGCTATTTTAGCTAGAAGAGCTTTGTGGCTTAAATCTTGGAATGCTGATATGACATCTAAATCTAGATTACTATCTCTTTCTTTCCAAGGTAATAATTTATTTGGTTCTCAGTTGGATTCTATTATTTCAACTGTCACTGGGGGAAGGGAGTTTTTCTGCCTCAGGATTAAAAACCTAAGGGTAAATCTAAGGCTTCTAACCATTTTTGTTCCTTTCATCAGAATAAGGAACAAAAACTCAATCTTCCCCTCAAGGAGTCTGCTTCCAATTGGGAGCCTTCCTCAAATTGGAATAAATCCAAGCCATTTAGGAAACCAAAGTCAGCCCCTAAGTCCGCATGAAGGTGCGGCCCTCATTCCAGCTCAGCTGGTAGGGGGCAGATTAAAGTTTTTCAAAGATATTTGGATAAAATCTGTCCAAAATCAATGGATTCAGAGCATTGTCTCTCAAAGGTATCGAATAAGATTCAGAGTAAGACCTCCTGTGAAAAGATTTTTTCTCTCACGTATCCCAGTAAATCCAGTAAAAGCTCAGGCTTTCCTGAAGTGTGTTTCAGAACTGGAGCCTTCAGGGGTAATCATGCCAGTTCCTCCTCAGGAACAAGGTTTGAGGTTTTATTCAAATCTATTCATTGTACCAAAGAAGGAAAATTTATTCAGACCAGTTCTGGATCTGAAAATTTTTGAATAGTTATGTAAGAGTACCAACTTTCAAGATGGTGACTATAAGGACTATTCTGCCTTTTGTTCAGCAAGGACATTATATGTCCACAATAGACTTGCAGGATGCATACCTTTATATTCCGATTCATCCAGAACATTATCAGTTTCTGAGATTCTCTTTTCTAAACAAGCATTACCAATTTGTTGCTCTTGCATTTGGACTAGCAACAGCTCCAAGAATCTTTTCAAAGGTTCTGGGTGCCCTACTCTCTGTAATCAGAGAACAGGGTATTGCGGTGTTTCCTTATTTGGACGATATCTTGGTACTAGCTCAGTCTTTGCGTACTGCAGAATCTCACACAAATCAACTAGTGTTGTTTCTTTGGAAACATGGTTGGAGGATCAATTTACCAAAAGTTTCTTGATTCCTCAGACAAGGGTCACCTTTTTAGGCTTCCAGATAGATTCAGTGTCCATGACTATGTCTCTAACAGACAAGAGACGTTTAAAATTGGCTGCAGCATGCCGGCACCTTTAGTCTCAGTCATTCCCATCAGTGGCTATGTGCATGGAAGTTTTAGGTCTCATGACTGCAGCATCGGACGCGATCCCCTTTGCTCGTTTTCACATGAGACCTCTACAGCTTTGTATGCTGAATCAATGTACGACACTCTCTGACATGGTGGATAGATCACCATCGTTTAGTTCAAGGGGCTTCTTTTGTTCGGCCAACCTGGACTATGATCACAACAGATGCGAGTCTTTCAGGTTGGGGAGCTGTTTGGGGATCTCTGACAGCACAAGGGGTTTGGAAATCTCAAGAGGCGAGATTACCAATAAATATTTTAGAACTCCTTGCAATTCTCAGAGCTCTTCAGTTTTGGCCTCTGCTAAAGAGAGAACCGTTCATTTGTTTTCAGACAGACAATATCACAACAGTGGCATATGTCAATATTCAGGGTGGGACTCACAGTCCCCAAGCTATGAAAAAAGTATCTTGGATACTTGTTTGGGCGGAATCCAGCTCTTGTCTAATCTCTGCGGTGCTTATCCCAAGTGTAGACAATTGGGAGGCGGATTATCTCAGCCGCCAGACTTTACATCCAGAGGAGTGGTCTCTCCATCCAGATGTGTTTTCTTAGATTGTTCAGTTGTGGGGTCTTCCAGAGATAGATCTCATGGCCTCTCATCTAAACAAGAAACTTCCCAGATACCTGTCCAGGTCCAGGGATGTTCAGGCTGAAGCAGGGGATACGCTGACACTTCCTTGGTGTTATCATCCTGCTTACATTTTCCCGCCTCTAGTTCTCCTTCCAAGAGTGATCACCAAAATCACCACGGAACAATAATTTGTGTTGCTGGTGGCTCCAGCATGGCCACACAGGTTTTGGTATGCGGATCTGGTTTGGATGTCCTGTTGCCCGCTTTGGCCACTTCCTTTCGGCCAGACCTACTATCTCAAAGTCTGTTTTTCCATCAGGATCTCAAATCATTAAATTTGAAGGTATGGAAATTGAACGCTTAGTACTAACCTCTATTTCTCTGACTCAGTGATTAATACTATGTTACAAGCTTGTAAATCTGTCTCTAGAAAGATTTATTATAGAGTTTGGAAGACTTACATTCTTGGAGTCTTAATTTGGTTCTGACGGCTTTACAGGTTCTTCCATTTGAACCTATGCATTTTTTGGACATTAAACAATTTTCTTGGAAAGTATTGTTCCTTTTTGGCCATCTCTTCTGCTAGAAGAGTTTCTGAGTTATCTGCTCTTTCTTGTGAGTCTCCTTTTCTGATTTTTTCATCAGGATAAGGCAGTTTTGCAGACTTCTTTTTAATTTTTACCTAAGGTTGTGAATTCTAACAACATTAGTAGAGAAATTGTTGTCCCTTCCTTGTGTCCTAATCCTAAGAATTCTTTGGAAAGTTCCTTACATTATTTGGATGTGGTAAGAGCTTTGAAATATTATGTGGAAGCTACTAAAGATTTCAGGAAGACTTCCAGTCTATTTGTTTTATTTTCTGGTCCTAGGAAAGGTCAGAAGGCTTCTACAGCTCATTCTACTAGATCAGTCTCCACTTCGTGGGCTTTTAATAATGAAGCTTCAGTTGATCAGATTTGCAAAGCGGCAACTTGGTCCTCTTTGCATTCATTTACTAAATGCTACCGTTTTTATGTATTTGCTTCTTCGGAAGCAGTTTTTGGTAGAAAAGTTCTTCAGGCAGCTGTTTCAGTTTGATTCTTCTGCTTTTGATTTAAGTTTTTTTCTTTCAAATGAAATAAACTTATATTTTTGGGTTGTGGATTAATTTCTTTCAGCAGATTATGGCTGTTTTTATTTTATTCCCTCCCTCTCTAGTGACTCTTGAGTGGAGATCCACATCTTGGGTATTGATATTCCATATGTCACTAGCTCATGGACTCTTC
This sequence comes from Bombina bombina, assembly GCF_027579735.1. Classification (NCBI taxonomy): domain Eukaryota; kingdom Metazoa; phylum Chordata; class Amphibia; order Anura; family Bombinatoridae; genus Bombina; species Bombina bombina. The sequence goes on along the minus strand of NC_069501.1, from coordinate 370,364,723 downwards.
CCAATTACATGAAAGAAAACATAATTTATTTAAGAACTTACCTGATAAATTCATTTCTTTCATATTGGCAAGAGTCCATGAGGCCCACCCTTTTTATGGTGGTTATGATTTTTGTATAAAGCACAATTATTTCCAAATTTCCTTTGTTGATGCTTTCTACTCCTTTCTTTATCACCCCACTGCTTGGCTATTCATTAAACTGAATTGTGGGTGTGGTGAGGGGTGTATTTATATGCATTTTGAGGTTTGGGAAACTTTGGGCCTCCTGGTAGGATTGTATATCCCATATGTCACTAGCTCATGGACTCTTGCCAATATGAAAGAAATTAATTTATCAGGTACGTTCTTACATAAATTATGTTTTTCAGTTTCCTTTAACAACATATCTTGTGATCCTATGCCTCTCTCAGTTGGAGTACCACAAGGCTCTGTCTTTGGTCCCTTGCTTTTCTCTCTCTATACATCCTCCCTTGGAAAACCTATAGCCTCCTTTGGATTCCAGTACCACTTATATGCTGATGATACCCAAATCTATCTTTCCTCTCCTGATATCTCTCCCTCTTTACTCAACCAGATTTCCAACTGCCTCTCTGCAATTTCCTCTTGGATGTCTTCTTCACACTTCCTCCAACTCAATCTGTCCAAAACTGAGCTGCTTCTTATTCCCCCCTCTTCGAGACATCCAACACCTGACATTTCTCTGATGGTTGGAGGTCCGCTGTCTTGGGGTTACACTTGACTCAGAACTCACATTCAAACCACATATAAAAGTGCTTACCAAATCCTGCCGTTGACACCTATGCAACATTTCCAGAATTCGTCCCTTCCTTACTCAAAAAACGACAAAAATACTTATTCATTCTCTCATTTTGTCATGCATTGATTATTGCAATCTACTTCTAAATGGCCTTCCAAAACACCGCCTCTCCTCCCTCCAATTTATTATGAATGCTTCTGCTAGACTCATCCACCTAAGTCGCCGATCTACATCAGCTGCTCTGCTCTGCCATTCTCTACCCTGGCTCCCCATACACTCCAGAATACAATTTAAAGTATTAAAGGGACACTGAACCCCCAAAAAGATTCAGATGGAGCATGCATTTTTAAGCAACTTTCTAATTTACTCCTATTATCAATTTATCTTTGTTCTCTTGCTATCTTTATTTGAAAAAGAAGGCATCTAAGCTGGTTTTTTTTGGTTCAGAACTCTGGACAGCACTTCTTTATTGGTTGATGAATTTATCCACCAATCAGCAAGAACAACCCAGGTTGTTCACCAAAAATGGGCTGGCATCTAAACTTACATTCTTGCATTTCAAATGAAGATACCAAGAGAATGAAGAAAATTTGATAAGAGTAAATTAGAAAGTTGCTTAAAATTTCCTGCTCTGACACGCCCTGGTTCCGGTGGAGGAGGAGCTCGACAGGTGTTGCTCAGCTCGCACCTCCAGTCCCACAGCCTTTGGCGGAGAAACCCCTTGCGCCTTGCCTCAACCCTTGGGGCTGCTTTCTTTGGATAGACAACAGAATCGCCTCTGGAACCACTACCAGTGGCCTGTCATCCCACTGGATATACTTGTTATCACCTGCCAGAATGTATTCCAGCATACCTACAGACTATCTAACCTAAACAAAGCGAGATTCTAAATACCGGCTTTCTCTACTCCCCCCGAGGTGACTTGCCTTTTGGTTTGGACCCCCCTCCCCGGGTCTGCCCCCCGCTCCCCCAGTTCATACACTTTCAAGGCTCAAACCCATCAGGACCATTCATAGCCTTACCTGCTGCATCGTCCGGAAGTGATCTTCCCCGGCTGGCTGGGCCCGTTAATCGGTGGCTGCCCTGCCCCCTCCCCCACCGGTGCTGCGTGGGAGGGAGACGGGTTCAACCTCGCTTGTTGGCGTCCTGTTGGAGGTTCCTCCCTTGCCGACGTGGGCTCCCAGTGAAGCGCTGCTCTCTCCCCTCCCACCGTTGCTGCGTGAGGGGAGTTGCAAGCTGATACATACCGCAGCGGAGCAGGAGTTCCTGAAGAAAATCTGCCTTTCTGACTGACTCCCCTTGGCGGGGATCTGGACCAAGACGGCGGGAGCGGTGAGTGGCTAGACTACGGGAGCAGGGGTGAGTTTTGCCATACTATCTATGGTCTTAGATTCACACTCCACTAAGGGGGAAAATAGAGTCTTGTATCCTGACTGGGAGACTAAACTGGGAAATACAGGTCTCAAGGTTGTTAGATGCTGGCCTGGAGCCCCATTGTTAGTTATACACAGAAGGGGTAAAATTCAACACTACTAACTATCAGGGGACTTCAAAGAAAAATAAGACTGTTTTCCTTCTTGAGAACATAAACTGAAAAGGTGCTACTAGCGCCGAAAAATTATTTCCCTATTACTAAAGGATCCTGTGTCAGTATAAATCTCTTTCTAGATACTGGAGTTGGGCTTTCAGCAATTAAACAACCCGTTTTCAGGAAAAGGAGAAGGGGGAGAGAGAATAAGGAAAATAACATCAAGAACGTTGTCTCTTTTTTTTTTTTCTTTGTGATCTCTGAGACTGTTCTTTCTTCATTGTTGCCGTTACAATCTCTCCTACAATATGACTATGTAAAAAGACCCCTGTACATATCTCTGGTCATAAAAGATGCCAAGTAGGCCCCAAGTCCTAATACCAACACCAAAAGTACTGAAAGGGGCAAGCACATTTAAGTAGTAGATTTTTAAGTTGCAGCATCTCCCCTTTTTTGTGTTTGTTCTGGACTATTATGTATAAGATGGTTTTTTCTGTTATAATATTTACAGACCTACCAATAACCACTTACTTTACATAGTTGCAGATCTGTTGTAAAATTACCTGACACACTGAGCCTAATGTTCTAGGTTTGTTTCTGATCATATACAAGAGATCTTTGCAGGTTACCTCTCTCTGTTCTTGCTGGGCTGCAAAATCTATGTATTTTGGATCTCTAAGACTTATTACTGCAATTGATATGAAAAGGGTCTGGGGGACTTAGTCCTGGTTGTATATGGTATAGTTTATCACATCAAGGCCATTTATTGCTAAGCAGGTTTAAAGCTATATCTTTTTCTTCTGAGTCTAAAGAGAAGAGTGATTGTTGAAAAATTGTACCATAAGCTATGACCCATTAGTCACTAAACTTTCCTACATTCTCAAGGTTCTGGGCCTAATCTCAAAAATTTAAATATAAAAAATCAAACGATTTGGGTAAAAATGCTGGAACTATTTTGTTAGATATTCAGTAATGATTTAAGAATTGACTTTGCTGTTTTTCCTGTACTGATTTCTTTTCATATTTAGACCTTGCTTATAGAATATTGGGGTACACTACTAACTAGGTTCTTTAGCCTCAAAATCAATATCCTATAAAAAGAAAAAAAGTAGATCTTACTTTACTTTTCTGGAGAAAGGTACATCCTTTTAAACACTGGAAGAGTCCACAGAATAGGCTCTCCACGCCTAGACAGTAATAATATCAGGGACATCTTCTCCCTCGAAAGAATAACTGCCAACCCTGGTTAAACTAGGATTGGTGGTTAATTCTAATAGAGGACAAATATCATTGTAAATTAAATACTAGAAAAAAAAGGAAAGGAAAAAACCGTGGCTTGGATCCAGGGGATTTGGAGAGAAATACTCCTTGTTACCACCATAATTTTTTTTCTCTCTCACTGTTCACTATAAATTATAATTATCAATTTTATGCTTTTTTGTCTTGCACATATTATAATCTAACTAACTCTCTTATTCACTCAACGGGCCTTGTGCCCCTTGCACTGCTGGGCTCTCGGAGCCCCTAGACACTCCCCCCACTTCCTCACTCTCCCTCCACTGGCACAGCTTCACTTCCCCTCACAACCAATTCGTTACCCACAAATTCACTCCCCCCCCCTTTTTTTTTTTTGTGTGTGTGGCACCTGATTTTCACTCACATCCACGTGGTACATGGACAAATTCCTTTCTAACTCCCCAAAAATTCCTTCCCCAAACATGACAGGAAGGCACAAAGACAGGAAATTAAAGAGTGTGCTGGACCCAGCCACTGAACAAATAAACCCTATTAATGTGACAGTATTACCAGAAAATCTTAATATGCAGACATTGGTGACTAATATCACGGAGGCACTTGCCCCTAAATTTGAATTACTTAAAACTGATATTAAGCTAGATATTTCCACTTTAACTCAAGAAGTGAGGCAGTTCTCGGGTAGACTGCAAGAAGTAGAACAGAGGGTCTCGGACCTAGAAGACCAAGCAACCATACATAGTACCAAAATTGAGACCTCAGCTAAAACAATACAAAAATTGATGGACAGGGTAGAGGACCTCGAAAACCGTTCTAGACGGAATAACTTAAGAATAATAGGTCTCCCTGAAAATAAAAAATTTGAAAACCTTGATACCTTTATATCCCATACACTTACTAAAGCTCTAAAAATCCCTTCTACACATCCATTGATTATAGTTGAAAGAGCCCACAGATTAGGTCCTCCACGACCTGACAGTAACAAGGGCAGTAGACCCCGGCCTATAATTGTAAGATTACTTAACTATAAAGATAAAGATCTTCTACTGCAGCATTATCGGAAGAATCAACCAATTACAATAGAGGATAGTAGGATTTTGATGTTTCAGGACTTTGCGGCAGACACAGCCTTAAAGAGAAGAGAGATGGCCCCAATTTGTTCTAAATTTATCCAACAAGGGTGTAGGGCGGCCCTTATCTATCCCTCAAAATTGAAAGTGGTAATAAAGGGGACAACACATATTATTGAAGATCTTCAAATTGCGGAAGATCTTTTTAAGACCCTAGATACATAAATATAGTCTACAACTTAGCAGTTTTGTTAGGCAGATTATGGCGAAGGCGACTACAAACTCGGGGAATTGGACTCCCCCCATCCCTCTCATTTCCCCCCCCCCCTTTTTTTTTTTTTTTTCTTCTTTTTTTTTTTTTTTTCTTCCTTTCCTTCCTCTCGGCCGGCTCTCTCATCCCTCCCATTTCCCCAATGCACTTATCCCCCCCCACACTTAGTGAAATATGACGTATAAACCTGATAATTTTAAAATTGTATCCTGGAATGTAGGAGGAATTTCCTCCCCCATTAAACGTAAAGCAATCTTATCACATTTGCGGAAAGCCCAGACAGATATTGGCCTAATACAGGAAACTCATTTAAGCTTAGAGGAGTCATTTAAAATTAAAATCATCCTGAGTAAAAGAAGTCTATGCAGCACCGAGTCTAGGGAAGAAAAGGGGAGTTGCACTACTTATAGGCAAAAAAATCCAAGCAGAGATTTTACACTCTGAGGCCGACCCCGGGGGGAGATATGTTGTAGTTAAAGTGAAAATAGGTCAGGCAAAATATACAATTTGTAATGTCTACGGCCCGAATAAGACTGACCCTGAATTATGGGACTTATTACAAATGAAACTCCTTTCTTGTGTGGAAGGCCACCTAATTTTGGGGGGGGACTTTAATATGGCCCCCCAATGTCCTATAGATAGACTCAGAAAAGACACTAAGCATTTGAAACAGAAGAAGGATAATCTTGACTTTAAATTGATTAAAAAGATTAAACAGATTCTCTCCTTGCGAGATATTTGGAGATATCAGAACCCTGACATCCAAGATTTTACTTGCCTATCCAAGGCTCACAAAACCTTATCCAGGATCGATCTATTTTTGATTAGTGATCACCTGAGTTCCACAAAGATTAAATCTGAGATAATGCCAATTTTCTTGTCGGACCATGGGCCCGTTTCTCTTGAATTTAACCTGGCACAATCTAGACCAAAGACCTTGCGATTCTTTTTTCCTTACTATCTTTTTACTGATCTGAAGTTTAAACAGTGGCTCAGGAATAAATTCAAGGACTATGCTCAACTTAATATTAACTATGTGGATCGTACAGATATCTTCTGGGAAACTGCTAAGGCAGTCCTCAGAGGAGAAATAATCGCATATTCCATTATTCAAAATAAAAAAAAAAAGCAAGAGAAAAGGAAGTCTATAATTCTTTGATTAACGCCTATAACACCTATTTATTGGAAAGAACTCCCCTAAACTGGGCAAGGTACATACGAACTAAAGCTGCAAGAGATACCTTTTATTTAACTCAGGAAACATATAAAGAGCTTAGACTGCAAGCTAAACTGCATAAATTTGGTAATAAGTCTGGTAAAATGTTATCTAAATTAATCAAAAGCGAGAACAAAAAATCCAATATCGACAAAATCCAACATAATGAGAAATATCTCTCTAACTCTGATGAAATTACAAATACGTTCCACCAATACTATCAACAACTTTACACCAATACGGAGTTTGACATAGACAAAGCGACCGAATTCTATAGTAAAATTATCTTTCCTATGGTTACCTCTGAAGAGGCCGCTAGACTCAATGCCCCCATTACACCGGAAGAAATTGAAAAAACAATCTCTAAACTTTCCTTGAACAAGGCAGCTGGACCGGATGGATTGCCCAATGAATTTTATAAAATCTTATCTTCAGAGATAGTTTCATAGACCTAGAAGTTTGGCGGTAGCCGTGAAAACCAGCGTTAGAGGCTCCTAACGCTGGTTTTAGGCTACCGCCGGTATTTAGAGTCACTCAAAATAGGGTCTAACGCTCACTTTTCAGCCGCGACTTTTCCATACCGCAGATCCCCTTACGTCAATTGCATATCCTATCTTTTCAATGGGATCTTTCTAACTCCGGTATTTAGAGTCGTTTCTGAAGTGAGCGTTAGACATCTAACGACAAAACTCCAGCCGCAGGAAAAAAGTCAGTAGTTAAGAGCTTTCTGGGCTAACGCCGGTTTCTAAAGCTCTTAACTACTGTACTCTAAAGTACACTAACACCCATAAACTACCTATGTACCCCTAAACCAAGGTCCCCCCACATCGCCGACACTCGAATAAATTTTTTTAACCCCTAATCTGCCGACCGCCACCTACGTTATCCTTATGTACCCCTAATCTGCTGCCCCTAACACCGCCGACCCCTATATTATATTTATTAACCCCTAATCTGCCCCCCACAACGTCGCCTCCACCTGCCTACACTTATTAACCCCTAATCTGCCGACCGCAAAGCGCCGCCACCTACGTTATCCTTATGTACCCCTAATCTGCTGCCCCTAACACCGCCGACCCCTATATTATATTTATTAACCCCTAATCTGCCCCCCACAACGTCGCCTCCACCTGCCTACACTTATTAACCCCTAATCTGCCGCCCGCAAAGCGCCGCCACCTACGTTATCCTTATGTACCCCTAATCTGCTGCCCCTAACACCGCCGACCCCTATATTATATTTATTAACCCCTAATCTGCCCCCCACAACGTCGCCTCCACCTGCCTACACTTATTAACCCCTAATCTGCCGAGCGGACCTGAGCGCTACTATAATAAAGTTATTAACCCCTAATCCGCCTCACTAACCCTATAATAAATAGTATTAACCCCTAATCTGCCCTCCCTAACATCGCCGACACCTAACTTCAATTATTAACCCCTAATCTGCCGACCGGAGCTCACCGCTATTCTAATAAATGGATTAACCCCTAAAGCTAAGTCTAACCCTAACACTAACACCCCCCTAAGTTAAATATAATTTAAATCTAACGAAATAAATTAACTCTTATTAAATAAATTATTCCTATTTAAAGCTAAATACTTACCTGTAAAATAAATTCTAATATAGCTACAATATAAATTATATTTATATTATAGCTATTTTAGGATTTATATTTATTTTACAGGTAACTTTGTATTTATTTTAACCAGGTACAATAGCTATTAAATAGTTAAGAACTATTTAATAGCTAAAATAGTTCAAATAATTACAAATTTACCTGTAAAAGAAATCCTAACCTAAGTTACAATTAAAACTAACACTATACTATCAATAAATTAATTAAATAAACTACCTACAATTACCTACAATTAACCTAACACTACACTATCAATAAATTAATTAAATACAATTCCTACAAATAAATACAATTAAATACACTTGCTAAAGTACAAAAAATAAAAAAGAACTAAGTTACAAAAAATAAAAAAATATCTACAAACATAAGAAAAATATTACAACAATTTTAAACTAATTACACCTACTCTAAGCCCCCTAATAAAACAACAAAGCCCCCCAAAATAAAAAATGCCCTACCCTATTCTAAATTACTAAAGTTAAAAGCTCTTTTACCTTACCAGCCCTGAACAGGGCCCTTTGCGGGGCATGCCCCAAGAAGTTCAGCTCTCTCTACGTCAGTACTCGCCGGTACCGCAAAATATTTATCCAACCTACACATTTTCTCTGGTATTGCAACTGTGTTACAATCATTCAGAGCCGCTAACACCTCCCCTAGTAATACACGGAGGTTTTCCAGCTTAAATTTAAAATTTTAAATATCTGAATCCAGTTTGTTTGGATCAGAACCGTCACCCGCAGAATGAAGCTCTCCGTCCTCATGTTCTGCAAATTGTGACGCAGTGTCTGCCATGGCCCTAATATTATCAGCGCACTCTGTTCTCACCCCAGAGTGATCACGCTTACCTCTTAGTTCTGGTAATTTAGCCAAAACTTCAGTCATAACAGTAGCCATATCCTGTAATGTGATTTGTAATGGCCGCCCAGATGTACTCGGCGCTACAATATCACGCACCTCCCGAGCGGGAGATGCAGGTACTGACACGTGAGGCGAGTTAGTCGGCATAACTCTCCCCTCGTTGTTTGGTGAAATATGTTCAATTTGTACAGATTGACTTTTATTTAAAGTAGCATCAATACAGTTAGTACATAAATTTCTATTGGGCTCCACTTTGGCTTTAGCACATATAGCACAGATATCTTCCTCTGAATCAGACATGTTTAACACACTAGCAAATAAACTAGCAACTTGGAAATACTTTTCAAGTAATTTACTATAATATGAAAATGTACTGTGCCTATAAGAAGCACAGAAAAAGTTATGACAGTTGAAAATTAATAAACTGAAAAGTTATAGCATCAAATCTTTGTAAAAAACACAATTTTAGCAAAGGATTGCTCCCATTAGCAAAGGATAACTAACCCTGATAGCAGAAAAAAAAAAATAATACAGAAATAAACGTTTTTTTTTTTATCACAGTCAACTACAATCTCACAACTCTGCTGTGAGTGATTACCTCCCTCAAAACAAGTTTTGAAGACCCCTGAGTTCTGTAGAGATGAACCGGATCATGCAGGGAAGACAATAAACTTCTGACTGAATTTTTTGATGCGTAGCAAAAGCACCAAAAAAGGTCCCTCCCCCTCACACATAACAGTGAGAGAGATCAGTAAACTGTCATAAATTAAATAAAACGACTGCCAAGTGGAAAAAAATAGTGCCCAAAACATTTTTTCACCCAGTACCTCAGAAAATTAAACGATTTTACATGCCAGCAAAAAACGTTTAACATTAATAAATTGAGTGTTATTTAAAAGCCTGTTGCTAGTCCCTGCAAATTAGGCTAAAGTTTTATGCATACAGTATAATTCCAGTGAAGTGCCATTCCCCAGAATACTGAAGTGTAAAATATACATACATGACAGCCTGATAGCAGTTGCTGCTACTGCATTTAAGGCTGAGTTTACATTATATCGGTATGGCAGAATTTTCTCATCAATTCCATTGTCAGAAAATAATAAGCTGCTACATACCTCTTTGCAGATTAATCTGCCCGCTGTCCCCTGATCTGAAGTTTACCTCTCCTCAGATGGCCGAGAAACAGCAATATGATCTTAACTACTCCGGCTAAAATCATAGAAAAACTCAGGTAGATTCTTCTTCAAATTCTACCAGAGAAGGAATAACACACTCCGGTGCTATTATAAAATAACAAACTTTTGATTGAAGGTATGAAACTAAGTATAATCACCACAGTCCTCTCACACATCCTATCTATTCGTTGGGTGCAAGAGAATGACTGGTAATGGCAGTTAGGGGAGGAGCTATATAGCAGCTCTGCTGGGTGAATCCTCTTGCACTTCCTGTTGGGGAGGAGTTAATATCCCATAAGTAATGGATGATCCGTGGACTGGATACACTTAACAAGAGAAAGTGTATTTTAAAAATCCTAAATAGAGAACATAACAATTATAAACATATTACTAATATGCACTGTTTTAAAACGTTTTCTCTCTTTTTTTTATTTTTAAAAAGTGAAACTGCATATTCCACTCTTCTGTTATCTACACACCACTTACTACACAGCTGTTACTGAACTGGCTGCAGGAACATATATGTAACCAATACAATCCAAATATTGCAGTAAGTGACAGGCTTTTGCATAATGAATGTTACACACACACACACACACACACACACACATATATATATATATATATATATATATATATATATATATATATACACACACACACACACACACACAGGTGGCCCTAGGTTTACAACGGTTCAATTTACACCGTTTCAGAATAACAACCTTTTTTTCCAGTCATGTGACTGCTATTGAAAAGCATTGAGAAGCAGTGCATTTATTAAAATAGCCAGTAGGTGGAGCTGCCCGCTTGTGTTGCAGCAAAGCCAAGCAAGCTGATATTACTCAGTTTAACCAGACCTGAGCTATCGAGCAGATTTCAAAGGAACAAGATCTTTCTGTTTATAAATCTGTCCAGATTGGAATGCATAGAAAGAACTGTTTGCAGAAAAATGCAAGTGAAGTCTGTGTTGTGTGATTATTTTATTATGTTTATAATGCTGCTTAGCAAATGTTTTTGTTCATTTAACTTAGTTTAATAATATATTATGTGTTGTGTGATTATTTTATTAGGTTTATAATGCTTTAGGTGCAAAAATAATCACACTTGTATTAATAGCAAAAAATAATAAAAAGTCCACAAGTCAAATAACAAGCCAGGAGTCAAAACCAGAGCTGGTAGTCAGACGAGCCGAGTCAGGAGCCAAAGCGAGTAGTCAGACGAGCCAGAATCAGGAATAAGGAAAACAGCAGAGTCACGAACAAGCCAGGGATCAGGAACCAGGAAGGACGTCAGGCAGCCAGGTAATACACAGGAACTATCACAAACAAGTCTGAGACAACGTAAAGGCAAAGCATACTGAACAGAGGCCCTTTAAATAATAAGTGATGACATCACAATTCTGAGACTGCATCCTGTCTCACACGGATGATGCACACCAGTCTGGCCATAAAAGGAAGTGCAGGAAATGAGCAGCATCCCCCACAATGCACCAAGTCAGCAAGAGAGGTAAGTAAAACGGCTGCCAGCAGCACTTGGCAAACAGGGAAAAAACTCTGACAATACCACAAAGAATTAAGGCACTAGCAAGGTGTACCCAATAAACTGGCTGGTGTATATATATATATATATATATATATATATAAAATAACAAAACATTATTTTGCCTCCTAGGAAGTTTAAAAAATTAATTTTACAAAGATTAACAAGTCTGGCTGGTTTTCATATTGATGTGAAAGTGAATGATATTCATATTTCTGCTTTTTAACTGTGAAATGTATGTGGCCATAATACAATAAAGACATTTTTATATGATATATATATATATATATATATATATATATATATATATATATATATATTGATTATATATATAAATATTGATTTATTTAATTTATGTTTGCATTTTTTATTTTTTTTTGCATTAGCATTTGCAAATTTGTCGTCATTAACTAATTAGCATATTAGATGTTTGTTTATTTAAGTAATGACTAAATGTGAGTATTGATTGCTACCATTTTACACACACCTGTATACAGAAACATAAGGGTATCCCCTTTAGTTTGTGTTTGAAGTATCACATTGAGTAAGAAATTTCTTGAGACAGATTACTTTGAGACACACAGAGAGGTTATTTATGAGTACAAATATTTTTTGTACTGATTCAATCACTGTATCATAAATATGGAAGCATCGGTCTCTGAACCCAGGAATGACTATTCTCAAATTTCCTTGCCTGATTTGGTCCAGCTTGAACATGATTTCGAGCAAATTTTTAATAATGTCCCCCAAGTTAGTTCTTTAGGGAGCCAATTTCCGACCATAGAAAATTTGATGAAGAGAGAGATTAGATTAAAATGGGACAAATGGACCTTGGAAAGATACATACATTTACAAATTATCCCCAGGGGTCTCAGACTAAGAACGTTTCTGACTTTTGTGATAGAAGATAAAATCTTCATAGATAAATGGAATAATTCACTGACTGAATGTTCATTTAAATTAATGCAGCTAATAATAGAATATAAAGATTTGCAATTAGCAAAAGTTAGAGATGAGATGGGGAAACTACAAATTGAACTAGATATCATGACATTAGAGAGCAAGTACAAAGATTATGATGAGATCTTAAAAGAAACAATAGCTACACTCAAAAAGGAATTAATAAAAAACAAACAGGAAACATTTCTAAGAGATCAAAATGATTACACACACGGCAGAGTGTACATGTGGCAAGGGGGCAACAGAGGTCGATCTAGGGAGAGATATAATAAAAGGAGGAACTCAAAGGGTTTTGATAGAGATGATAATGATAAACAGACAACACACACAGTAGATACTGACTCAGGTGATAATACTAACTCAGACAATGATTTGGCAGATACTGATACATTAAACATTGTTAATCATGATGTCATACCTAAGTCAATTTTAAAACCTACAAGTGATCAAATACCGAAGGGGGTCAAATTTTTGAACACTACAAGTTTTGAGCATATGCAAGATGGCAGTAAATATATAGATGACTTACAAGTAAAAAAGGATACAGTTGCTAATAAACCTAATAGTATTCCAAATGAATTAGAACAGGTTTTTCAAGCACCCCCAGTGAACCCAATAGAAGGAAGAGGAAGAGGGGGGGCAAGAGGCACAGCAAGAGGGTGAGTAAATCAGTCATGTTACCAATTAAGACAGGGGCTAAGACGGAACAAATATCAATAGACAAATCAATGGTAAACAATGTTATAAATTTAACCGATTATCCCCTCAGCGAATATGAAATAAAAGTGTTAGGGTATGGCATGGGTTTTGTCCCCAATAATCGGTTTAATTTATTCCAAACTCTTATTGATGTCAACAGATTGATCCGAGGTCTCACTCTAAAAAAACATTTTGAGATCTGTGACAATAGGAATATTGAATGTCCCTTAATTGATTCCCGGAATACAAGTAAGAGACAAGGGAATAGCCAATATAGGGATTTTCTTGAACTACAGGATGTTCAAAATTTATTAAGCCTTGAGCTGGAAAGTAACCATAATGAGCAAGGGATCAATAGCCATGGTGGCTTTAAACCCAAATCTGTTTTTTACCCTGTTCAAAGCAGGGGTGATATTTTACTCAAATTCCAGAAGAGAATTGAAGCAGATCTGGTTAAATTGTCAAGCAAACCAAGTGATATCCCCCCCAATCTTTCAAAACAAGAAAGATTGGCAATAGAATCCCTTAAAAATAACCAACAGCTAGTAATAAAAACGGCAGACAAAGGAGGGAGTATAGTGGTGTGGGATAAAGAGTCTTATAAGACTGAAATATTACGCCAACTTAACAATGAAGACGATAACAGGGTCCTTTCAGGAGATCCCACAATTGTATTCATGAGGGAACTTAGGTCCCTGGTGGACGACGGGTTAGAACTTGGTTATTTAGACCAAAGTACCTATGAATATCTACTTAATAACGAACCCATTATACTAATATTCCATGTACTCCCTAAAGTCCATAAGTCCTTAATTGGTGTTAAAGGACGACCCATAGTTTCGGGCATTGGCTCAATTTGTGAACCTCTATCAAATTGGTTGGACAGTCTCTTACAACCTCTTGTACCTTATTTATGTAGTTATTTACGTGACACAAAACATCTGTTGCAGAATGGAAAGATAATTATAGTTGGGCAACAGTGGATGTTGTCTCTTTACATTCATCAATTCCCCACCAAATGGGACTTGGTGCTATAAAGTATTTTTTATTGAGAGACACTAAATACACTACAGATTTTGTAAATTTCATATTGAGGGTGGCACAGTTCCTCCTAACACACAACTATTTTAGATTTGATGGTTTGTATTATCTCTAAAGTAGAGGGACCGCCATGGGGGCAAGGTTTGTCCCAGCATATTTTTAATGATGGGGTGGTGGGAGACCACTCACATTTTTGGAAATGATAACAAATTTGCCAACAAAATTAAATCTTACTACAGAATTATGGATGATCTGCTTTTCGTTTGGAAGGGTACTGTTAGTGAGTTGGAGGAATTTGTGCGGACCCTGGATGTGAATTTTTGGGACCTTAAATTCACTTTCAATAACAACAAAGAAAAAATACCTTACCTAGACTTAGTACTTAAAGCTGACACAATAAATAAAAAAATAGAAACTACTATTTACCGTAAACCAATTTCTGGAAACACCATACTTCACGGCAAAAGTAACCATCCACGTAGTGTATCGCATTCAATAGCAAAAGGGCAATATATTAGAACAAAAAGGAATTGTACTAATCCCAAAGATTGCAAAGAACAAAGCTTAGAATTGACCAGGAGTCTCATGGATAGAGGTTACAATAAAAATACAATTAAGAAAGCGAGAAAGCAAGTAGAAGGTCTTAACAGGAATGATCTACTGATTGACAACTCTAAACCTAGATATATACTGTGACGGATACTCTGACTGGGTAGCTCCGCCCAACGGGTCCTGCTTCCTCCCTGCCGACTGCAGCTATGTAGCTGGCAAGTGACCACAGCCTGTAGCCACCCCTGATGCCTGACAGCATCAGTACCCAGGGTCCCACCCTGTGACAGACTCCAGCTACCCAGGCTGGGTAGCTCTGCCTGAGAATCCTTTCTCTGCCTTGAACAGGCTGTTATGTAGCCCAGGAAAAGTGATTTTAGCTGGAGCTCACCTAAATAACTAGACAGAATAGCATATTCAGGTGAATCAAGAACTGCTTTATTGCACAGAAAACAGCTTTTAGACATTTCCAACACATGGGGGTAGTTACTACACAAATAGAAACAAATATTATACAATGAGACAAACATCAAACAATGGTTAGTTAAACAGATTCTAATCACATCCTGACTTACAGAAGGACAATGGATGACTCACACAATTAACAGAAAAACACTTCACATCTAGACTAGATAACAACAGGGGGAAGGCTATAGGGGGTAGGGGTTTAACCCTTGCTGCATGGTATCCATGACATCTCCCCCCCTCCAATTCGACAGACCCAGCTAGACCCTTAACGGGTCGGCCTGGGGCTGTCCGACGGTGGCCCTCCACTTCTCGGTTGCTGGGAGAGGTTATCCCATCTCTCCTGAGCTTGGGGCATCCTGGGGGGTTCCTGCTGACGTTTATACCCTGCATCCTGGGCGCAGGGATAGTCACATAAGGCAATGTCCCGAACAAGTTTTCTAAGGCCGGCTCCAAAACAATTGCTGTCCCACAAGTTCCAGTGTCCTTAAGTTCTATGACCACACTGCCTCTCTTTGTGACACTCTGCGACCCACCCACAAACAAAGCTAGTGCCGGTTTCCCAGCTGTATTTCCACCCCAGACCAGAGGGGGAGGTTGCTCCTTGGTGGGGCAGGTAAAGCTCGGGTGCCCAAACATGTGGAACCAACTGTATACACTTTTATCCTCCTTGCCCAATGAAACACCTGCCCCCTGTGAGAAATACTCTGGGACAAGAAAAGGGTAGAGACCCTGCCAAGCTACTGAGGGGAGAGTCTGTCTGTCTCTTCTCCCGAGAAGCAGATCTACCACTGAGGAGGGAGGTCTACTACCTCTGCTCCATTGGAAACTGTGCTGCCGCTGGGCAGAGAGACCTACTGTCTCCTCTCCCAGAAAGGGATTCGGCCTCTGGGGAGAGATATCGATACCCGTCTCTCCCTGCAAGGGCTTCTCTTTAAGGGGAGGGAGGACGACTACCTCCACTCCCGAAGGATGGATCTGCCGCTGGGGAGAGAGACCGACTGTCTCCTCTCCCAGAAAGGGGTTCTGCTTATGGGGAGGGAGGACGACTACCTCCGCTCCCAGGGGATGGCTCTGCCCCTGGGGAGAGAGACCACCTGTGTCCTCTCCCGGCTCCTGGCTCTGCCGCTGGGGAGAGAGACCGACTGTCTCCTCTCCCAGGAAGGGGTTCTGTTTACGGGGAGTGAGGATGACTACCTCTGCTCCCAGGGGATGGCTCTGCCGCTGCGGAGAGAGACCGACTGGCTCCTGGCTCTGCTGCTGGGGAGAGAGACCAACTGTCTCCTCTCCCGGGAAAGGGTTCTGTTTACGGGGAGGGAGGACGACTACCTCCGCTCCCAGGGGATGGCTCTGCCGCTGGGGAGAGAGACCGACTGTCTCCTCTCCCAGGAAGGGGTTCTGTTTATGGGGAGGGAGGACGACTACCTCTGCTCCCAGGGGATGGCTCTGCTGCTGGGGAGAGAGACCGACTGTCTCCTCTCCTGGCTTCTGACTCTGTCGCTGGGGAGAGAGACCGACTGTCTCCTCTCCCGGGAGGGGTTCTGCTGCCGGGGAGAGTTATTGACATCCATCTCTCCCTGCAAGGGGTTCTCTGTAAGGGGAGACAACTTCCTCCTCTCCCTGGTTTGCTGGAGCTGTTGCAGGTGCTGGACAGAGGCTGGCGGCTCTCTGTCCAGTTGCCAGCGCTTCTGCTAGGGTGGCCCCCTGGTCCAAGACCATAAGCTCGGAGCCAGATTGCTGATCAGGATCCAGCAGCTCTGCATATGCCAATTCCAGTTCCCATTCCTGGACAATCATAAAATTCAGATCAGCTTCAAGCCAAGGCACTCCCAAAAGATCCAACAGTCTCTCTCGGTATCCGCAAATTTCAGCCAGTCTTTCGTTAGTCTTATCCCCAAAGTTGGGGTCCTTTAGCATCTTTTCAAATAGTAATCCAGGGCCACCAAAGCCAAAGCCCTCTGTTGGGTAGACTTCCTCCAGCCATGACCGCACATGCATAGCATACCACTGGAGGTCTCAATAGCCATCCTCCAGCACCATCTCTGTCTGGACCAGGTCCGTGTAAGGCAATCAGCTGTTCCTCCCTGGGCTGCTCTCCCAGGAAAGGCATTCGTAAATCTAGCTGGAGCCAGTACCTTTCCGTATCAGTGGGGAGGACCTTTCCAAAACAGTCCCGCTCCTGTTGGAGAGCCTTACTCCAGAGTCGCTGACGGAAAAAGTTCCTCTCTTCCCTCTCATTCTGTGCAGAACCAGGACCGTACAGTGGGGCCAGCGCCTCTGTCACTCTCCATCGAAACTCGGCCTCCATGGTTACCAGTTACTGTGGCACTTCTCCTCTGTCAGCATGAACCATGTGGAAGAAGCAGATCCCACCACTGCCACCAATGTGACGGATACCACGGCTACCCCAACTGGGTAGCTCCACCCATCGGGTCCTGCTTCCTCCCTGCCGACTACAGCTATGTAGCTGGCAAGTGACCACAGCCTGTAGCCACCCCTGATGCCCGACAGCATCAGTACCCAGGGTCCCACCCTGTGACAGACTCCAGCTACCCAGGCTGGGTATCTCTGCCTGAGAATCCTTTCTCTGCCTTGAATGGGCTGCTATGTAGCCCAGGAAAAGTGATTTTAGCTGGAGCTCACCTAAATAACTAGACAGACTAGCATATTCAGGTGAAACAAGAACTGCTTTATTGCACAGAAAACACAGCTTTTAGACATTTCCAACACATGGGGGTAGTTACTACACAAATCGAAACAAATATTATACAATGAGACAAACATCAGACAATGGTTAGTTAAACAGATTCTAATCATATCCTGACTTACAAAAATACAATGGATGACTCACACAATTAACAGAACAACACTTCACACCTAGACTAGATAACAACAGGGGGAAGGTTATAGGGGGTAGGGGTTTAACCCTTGCAGCTTGGTACCCGTGACATGTACCCGAAATTAATAAACAGCTAGATAGCACTGGTCACCAAGGGGTTACTTTTGTCACTCAGTATTCTACAGATTATGAGGAAGTGTGCAAGATAATTAGAAATAATCTACCAATGCTTATGGCTGATGAAGGCCTAATAAATACAGTCAAAAAGGGATGCAAGTTCTCTTATAGAAAAGGGAAAACTTTAGGTAATATTTTATCACCAAATGATATCTCTACAAACCCCAAAATCTTGTGGTTAACATCAAAAGGGATGTACAAATGAGAGTATGGACCCTGTATCCCCTGTAGCCATATACTGAAGGTTTTCTTCCGATAGTTCTAGCAAACAATACAAAATTGAATGCTGTGTAAACTGTAGAGCTAAGAATATCATATACTGGTGCAGCTGTTCAGAGAAAAAGTTTGTAGGTTGTACAACAAGGGAGGCCAGGGAGAGAATTCGTCAACACCTTTCGGGCATCAGTAGATCAGATGCTTGTTCAGGTGATTTGAACAAAATTCTACTAAAGAGAGAGGCTTTTTGGATCTTCTCCGTGGAAACTCGTATCCCAAATGGTTTTATATATATATATATATATATATATATATATATATATATATATATGTCTCAAACAAACAGAAAAGCACTATGTGGTATTGCAAAATCAACACTTTAAGCCAGACAATTGTACATTTGTACGTGCGTGACAGTGTCCCTCTTTGAAATTTTAAAATGTTGGGAGGTATGGTATGGAGTGGTCAGTCTGTGTAAAATGGTTTCCAACTGGGGTACAGTATTTATTTTCTCTGTGTCTATGCAGATTCATCCGAATGTGCAGTTTATGTCCAGTTTCTCCTATGTAGCTTCCCCAGTCACATGCTGTGCATTGTGTCATGTATACCACATGCTGGGCACTGTATCATGTATACCACATGCTGTGTACTGTCATGTATACCACATACTGTGCATTGTGTCATGTATACCACATGCTGTGCACTGTGTCATGTATGCCACATGCTGTGTACTGTGTCATATATACCACATTTGCAGATATACATGAGTACTCTCCCTTAATGTTGTAAGTTTTGTGATTGTAACTGGCTGTGCTGCTACTACAAATGTGTTGTCACAATTTGCAAAGTGCTTTATTGTAGTGTTTGGTGCCATTCTGTATGTTGTCCTGTTCTGAGCTCAGTTTACTACGGATTAGTTTGTGTTTCAGGTTAGGTGGTTGTTTAAATGCCAATATTGGGGGTTAGAAGGAAATTTCTTTAAGTGTGGTATCCTCTTCAAGAAGTGGCTGTAGCTCTTTTATGATTTTATGTATGTTCTCTAGAATAGGGTTGTATGTGACTACTAAAGGAGTCCCTGTTGTGTTTTCCTTCATATTGTATTGCAGTTGTTGTTCTTGTGATGCTTTTAGGGCAGATTTTATTTTCTTGTTTATTGTCCTTATGGCAATTCTCTCTAAATGATTCAGATTTTTATTACTGTCTTTATTATCAGAGCAAATCCAATGGTATCTTATAGCTTGGCTATAGATAATGGCCTGTTTGCTATGACTGGGATGAAAGCTGGTGCTGGGAAAGTAGCTACATCTGTTTGTGGGGTTTTTGTAGATGGATGAATTGAGTTTCCCATTGATTATGGTTATTGTGCAGTCCAAGAAGCTAACACTGTGGTTTGAAAATGTAATTTTAAGATTAATGGATGGAATGAGTTAAATGAGTTATGGAATGTTTGCAAACGTTCATCTCTTCCTGTCCATATGATGCAAATATCATCTATGTAGCGATAATATTTACGAGGTTTATGAGGGGTGAATGGTTAGGAAACTGTTCAAGGTCAGCCATAAATAGTTTTGCATATCTGTATTTTCTTACTATATGAATTGTATTCCATGATTTTTAGGGTACAGGAATTACAAAAATTTGAGACTTTTATAAAAGTCTTCAAGTTATACAGTTTTTAGAAATAATATTGGAGGTTTAAATATATAGACACCATGTCATAAACATAATATTCATCATTGTAAAAGAACATATTCCACATTCTTTTTTTTTTTCTAAAACGGAAAAAAAAAATATTCTCCAATGTTACCAATTTTTTTGTATCCTTCCCATCTCTAGGTAGGATACAAGGCATCATCAACATGACCATCTTACATAACGGTATTTATATATAGGCCAACAAGACCCATTGACAGGGCAGTAGAAATACAATAATATCTGAATCCTGTCACCTTCTACATAGAAATATCTCTCCTGACTGTTACTGGTTACTGTATTCTGTATCTGCCTCAAACTTAAAGTTTACAAGAGGTAGACATGCAGAGGATGCAATTTTCAAATTAAAGAGAAATATGCATTTCTGTCTCTAGGGGCACTGCAGGGAAAACGGTTTCAGTTTATTTTGCATGTGGGCACCATCTTGTTGTTATGTTTGATTTGAGTTGTTTCTGTCCTCTCAGTTAGGCCTTAATTGAAAGGTAGGAGTTTAAATTCCACTGAATTCTGAAAATTGAACCATAGTTAAACTGCATTAGTTTATCTTCATAACCTTTATCTAAATAATGATTTGACTCCTACTAATGTTCTGCTTTGATGCAACATCTCTTCCATCACAGATCAGTTGCCTAAAAGGATTTTTCTCTAGCACTGAGAGAGGAAGCACAGGGGCGTTCCCATCCTGTTTTATTAACGTTCGATCTCATGAAAGCTGAAGTGCTTTAAGGCACTAGAGTGTCTCTTTAATGGAAATAAGTGTCTTCTGTTTGTTTGGTACTATTAATCAGTAGGAGGAATAGAGTAGACAAAATATTGTTCTTGGTTTTATGATGTAAGTTTCCTTGTTTTTTCTAAAAAATTTTTTTTGGGGGGGTTGCTTGTTCTTATGTTCTTAACATATTCGGACCTTATAGTTCATTTTGAAACAAAAATATATATTTTCAAAGAACAAATTAGTTTATTATTTACTGAATAAGTTGTATTTTTATTTAACACTGAATGTTACTTTTATACACACTGAATGTTATGTTCCCAATGTAATAAAATTTACTTTTAATTTGTAAGAGTTCTCTGCTCTGCATTTTATTTTTATTTAAAAAAATGTCCATGGCTTAACAATTTTTGGAAATTATACATCTCCCTCTAATTTTACCCCATAATTCAGTACTAAGTACCATGTAGAACCTAATTGCTAGGAAAAATTTAATATTTTGCCTAGGTCTTACTTTAGTCTTAATCTGGCTTTTGTTGATATTGCTGGTGCAATTAGCTTAATGAACCCTGGTCCTCTTCAAAATAATTACAAAATCATGACAGCACCATATCTCTGGAACATTGGATTCATCCTATCAATAGCAGCTCACTATCAGGCAGGTGTTTTTGTTTGACTCTTTCAGATGCAGTGCAACCTGGAGTTTCTGTTACTAAATTTACATTTTTATGTGTGAGTATGTTGTACAAGTAGAAAAGCTGATCAGTAGTAAAACTGACATCAAGTTTGAAAAAAAAACTTTATTAAATTATTTTTCATTGCACATTACATTGTTTACTTTTCGTTTTTAGCTGGAGCTCACCTAAATAACTAGACAGAATAGCATATTCAGGTGAATCAAGAACTGCTTTATTGCACAGAAAACAGCTTTTAGACATTTCCAACACATGGGGGTAGTTACTACACAAATAGAAACAAATATTATACAATGAGACAGACATCAAACAATGGTTAGTTAAACAGATTCTAATCACATCCTGACTTACAGAAGGACAATGGATGACTCACACAATTAACAGAAAAACACTTCACATCTAGACTAGATAACAACAGGGGGAAGGCTATAGGGGGTAGGGGTTTAACCCTTGCTGCATGGTATCCATGACATCTCCCACCCTCCAATTCTACAGACCCAGCTAGACCCTTAACGGGTCGGCCTGGGGCTGTCCGACGGTGGCCCTCCACTTCTCGGTTGCTGGGAGAGGTTATCCCATCTCTCCTGAGCTTGGGGCATCCTGGGGGGTTCCTGCTGACGTTTATACCCTGCATCCTGGGCGCAGGGATAGTCACATAAGGCAATGTCCCGAACAAGTTTTCTAAGGCCGGCTCCAAAACAATTGCTGTCCCACAAGTTCCAGTGTCCTTAAAGGGCCACTGTAAGTAAATATTTTCTATGCCTGTTACTAACTGACTACCCCAAATACGCTTTTTATCAATAGCATTTCATTAACATATCTCTACCGTATATCAGAAATCTTGTCTACAAATTTAATTGTTTTCCAAACCCACTCCGTGGGTATCCTTTGCTCTGTACCAATCCGTTTACAATACCTAGGTTTCAAAATGGCGCTTTAAACACAAAGTTATTGGTTGAAGTATTTTGAACATGCAGTGCTGAAAATAGTGGGCAGGATAACGTGACATCATCGACGAATAAAAGATATAACTTTTAGAACGTTATGAAACTTCGTTTTGGAGAAAATATAGGTCAGTAGGTTTTAATTAATGTTTATTAACTTTAATATGTTAGTTGTTTAGCTTAAAAATTATAACAGAAAGTAATCCTTTAAGTTCTATGACCACACTGCCTCTCTTTGTGACACTCTGCGACCCACCCACAAACAAAGCTAGTGCCGGTTTCCCAGCTGTATTCCCACCCCAGACCAGAGGGGGAGGTTGCTCCTTGGTGGGGCAGGTAAAGCTCGGGTGCCCAAACATGTGGAACCAACTGTATACACTTTTATCCTCCTTGCCCAATGAAACGCCTGCCCCCTGTGAGAAATACTCCGGGACAAGAAAAGGGTAGAGACCCTGCCAAGCTACTGAGGGGAGAGTCTGTCTGTCTCTTCTCCCGAGAAGCAGATCTACCACTGGGGAGGGAGGTCTACTACCTCCGCTCCATTGGAAACTGTGCTGCCGCTGGGCAGAGAGACCTACTGTCTCCTCTCCCAGAAAGGGATTCGGCCTCTGGGGAGAGATATCGATACCCGTCTCTCCCTGCAAGGGCTTCTCTGTAAGGGGAGGGAGGATGACTACCTCCACTCCCGAAGGATGGATCTGCCGCTGGGGAGAGAGACCGACTGTCTCCTCTCCCAGAAAGGGGTTCTGCTTATGGGGAGGGAGGACGACTACCTCCGCTCCCAGGGGATGGCTCTGCCCCTGGGGAGAGAGACCACCTGTTTCCTCTCCCGGCTCCTGGCTCTGCCGCTGGGGAGAGAGACCGACTGTCTCCTCTCCCAGGAAGGGGTTCTGTTTACGGGGAGTGAGGATGACTACCTCTGCTCCCAGGGGATGGCTCTGCCGCTGCGGAGAGAGACCGACTGGCTCCTGGCTCTGCTGCTGGGGAGAGAGACCAACTGTCTCCTCTCCCGGGAAAGGGTTCTGTTTACGGGGAGGGAGGACGACTACCTCCGCTCCCATGGGATGGCTCTGCCGCTCGGGAGAGAGACCGACTGTCTCCTCTCCCAGGAAGGGGTTCTGTTTACGGGGAGGGAGGACGACTACCTCTGCTCCCAGGGGATGGCTCTGCTGCTGGGGAGAGAGACCGACTGTCTCCTCTCCCGGCTTCTGACTCTGTCGCTGGGGAGAGAGACCGACTGTCTCCTCTCCCGGGAGGGGTTCTGCTGCTGGGGAGAGTTATTGACATCCATCTCTCCCTGCAAGGGGTTATCTGTAAGGGGAGACGACTTCCTCCTCTCCCTGGTTTGCTGGAGCTGTTGCAGGTGCTGGACAGAGGCTGGCGGCTCTCTGTCCAGTTGCCAGCGCTTCTGCTAGGGTGGCCCCCTGGTCCAAGACCATAAGCTCGGAGCCAGATTGCTGATCAGGATCCAGCAGCTCTGCATATGCCAATTCCAGTTCCCATTCCTGGACAATCATAAAATTCAGATCAGCTTCAAGCCAAGGCACTCCCAAAAGATCCAACAGTCTCTCTCGGTATCCGCAAATTTCAGCCAGTCTTTCGTTAGTCTTATCCCCAAAGTTGGGGTCCTTTAGCATCTTTTCAAATAGTAATCCAGGGCCACCAAAGCCAAAGCCCTCTGTTGGGTAGACTTCCTCCAGCCATGACCGCACATGCATAGCATACCACTGGAGGTCTCAATAGCCATCCTCCAGCACCATCTCTGTCTGGACCAGGTCCGTGTAAGGCAATCAGCTGTTCCTCCCTGGGCTGCTCTCCCAGGAAAGGCATTCGTAAATCTAGCTGGAGCCAGTACCTTTCCGTATCAGTGGGGAGGACCTTTCCAAAACAGTCCCGCTCCTGTTGGAGAGCCTTACTCCAGAGTCGCTGACGGAAAAAGTTCCTCTCTTCCCTCTCATTCTGTGCAGAACCAGGACCGTACAGTGGGGCCAGCGCCTCTGTCACTCTCCATCGGAACTCGGCCTCCATGGTTACCAGTTACTGTGGCACTTCTCCTCTGTCAGCAGGAACCGTGTGGAAGAAGCAGATCCCACCACTGCCACCAATGTGACGGATACCACGGCTACCCCAACTGGGTAGCTCTACCCATCGGGTCCTGCTTCCTCCCTGCCGACTACAGCTATGTAGCTGGCAAGTGACCACAGCCTGTAGCCACCCCTGATGCCCGACAGCATCAGTACCCAGGGTCCCACCCCGTGACAGACTCCAGCTACCCAGGCTGGGTATCTCTGCCTGAGAATCCTTTCTCTGCCTTGAATGGGCTGCTATGTAGCCCAGGAAAAGTGATTTTAGCTGGAGCTCACCTAAATAACTAGACAGACTAGCATATTCAGTTGAAACAAGAACTGCTTTATTGCACAGAAAACACAGCTTTTAGACATTTCCAACACATGGGGGTAGTTACTACACAAATCGAAACAAATATTATACAATGAGACAAACATCAGACAATGGTTAGTTAAACAGATTCTAATCATATCCTGACTTACAAAAATACAATGGATGACTCACACAATTAACAGAACAACACTTCACACCTAGACTAGATAACAACAGGGGGAAGGTTATAGGGGGTAGGGGTTTAACCCTTGCAGCTTGGTATCCGTGACATGTACCCGAAATTAATAAACAGCTAGATATCACTGGTCACCAAGGGGTTACTTTTGTCACTCAGTATTCTACAGATTATGAGGAAGTGTGCAAGATAATTAGAAATAATCTACCAATGCTTATGGCTGATGAAGGCCTAATAAATACAGTCAAAAAGGGATGCAAGTTCTCTTATAGAAAAGGGAAAACTTTAGGTAATATTTTATCACCAAATGATATCTCTACAAACCCCAAAATCTTGTGGTTAACATCAAAAGGGATGTACAAATGAGAGTATGGACCCTGTATCCCCTGTAGCCATATACTGAAGGTTTTCTTCCGATAGTTCTAGCAAACAATACAAAATTGAATGCTGTGTAAACTGTAGAGCTAAGAATATCATATATATATGCTGTTCAGAGAATAAGTATGTAGGTTGTACAACAAGGGAGGCCAGGGAGAGGATTCGTCAACACCTTTCGGGCATCAGTAGATCAGATGCTTGTTCAGGTGATTTGAACAAAATTCTACTAAAGAGAAAGGCTTTTTGGATCTTCTCCGTGGAAACTCGTATCCCAAATGGTTTTATATATATATATATATATATATATATATATATATATATATATATATATATGTCTCAAACAAACAGAAAAGCACTATGTGGTATTGCAAAATCAACACTTTAAGCCAGACAATTGTACATTTTGCAAAGTGCTTTATTGTAGTGTTTGGTGCCATTCTGTATGTTGTCCTGTTCTGAGCTCAGTTTACTACGGATTAGTTTGTGTTTCAGGTTAGGTGGTTGTTTAAATGCCAATATTGGGGGTTAGAAGGAAATTTCTTTAAGTGTGGTATTCTCTTCAAGAAGTGGCTGTAGCTCTTTTATGATTTTATGTATGTTCTCTAGAATAGGGTTGTATGTGACTACTAAAGGAGTCCCTGTTGTGTTTTCCTTCATATTGTATTGCAGTTGTTGTTCTTGTGATGCTTTTAGGGCAGATTTTATTTTCTTGTTTATTGTCCTTATGGCAATTCTCTCTAAATGATTCAGATTTTTATTACTGTCTTTATTATCAGAGCAAATCCAATGGTATCTTATAGCTTGGCTATAGATAATGGCCTGTTTGCTATGACTGGGATGAAAGCTGGTGCTGGGAAAGTAGCTACATCTGTTTGTGGGGTTTTTGTAGATGGATGGATTGAGTTTCCCATTGTTTATGGTTATTGTGCAGTCCAAGAAGCTAACACTGTGGTTTGAAAATGTAATTTTAAGATTGATGGATGGAATGAGTTAAATGAGTTATGGAATGTTTGCAAACGTTCATCTCTTCCTGTCCATATGATGCAAATATCATCTATGTAGCGATAATATTTATGAGGTTTATGAGGGGTGAATGGTTAGGAAACTGTTCAAGGTCTGCCATAAATAGTTTTGCATATCTGTATTTTCTTACTATATGAATTGTATTCCATGATTTTTAGGGTACAGGAATTACAAAAATTTGAGACTTTTATAAAAGTCTTCAAGTTATACAGTTTTTAGAAATAATATTGGAGGTTTAAATATATAGACACCATGTAATAAACATAATATTCATCATTGTAAAAGAACATATTCCACATTCTTTTTTTTTTCTAAAACGGAAAAAAAAATATTCTCCAATGTTACCAATTTTTTTGTATCCTTCCCATCTCTAGGTAGGATACAAGGCATCATCAACATGACCATCTTACATAACGGTATTTATATATAGGCCAACAAGACGCATTGACAGGGCAGTAGAAATACAATAATATCTGAATCCTGTCACCTTCTACATAGAAATATCTCTCCTGACTGTTACTGGTTACTGTATTCTGTATCTGCCTCAAACTTAAAGTTTACAAGAGGTAGACATGCAGAGGATGCAATTTTCAAATTAAAGAGAAATATGCATTTCTGTCTCTAGGGGCACTGCAGGGAAAACGGTTTCAGTTTATTTTGCATGTGGGCACCATCTTGTTGTTATGTTTGATTTGAGTTGTTTCTGTCCTCTCAGTTAGGCCTTAATTGAAAGGTAGGAGTTTAAATTCCTCTGAATTCTGAAAATTGAACCATAGTTAAACTGCATTAGTTTATCTTCATAACCTTTATCTAAATAATGATTTGACTCCTACTAATGTTCTGCTTTGATGCAACATCTCTTCCATCACAGATCAGTTGCCTAAAAAGATTTTTCTCTAGCACTGAGAGAGGAAGCACAGGGGCGTTCCCATCCTGTTTTATTAACGTTCGATCTCATGAAAGCTGAAGTGCTTTAGGGCACTAGAGTGTCTCTTTAATGGAAATAAGTGTCTTCTGTTTGTTTGGTACTATTAATCAGTAGGAGGAATAGAGTAGACAAAATATTGTTCTTGGTTTTATGATGTAAGTTTCCTTGTTTTTTCTAAAAAAAAA
Organism: Bombina bombina; assembly: GCF_027579735.1. Lineage (NCBI taxonomy): Eukaryota > Metazoa > Chordata > Amphibia > Anura > Bombinatoridae > Bombina > Bombina bombina. Next base: position 370,337,313 of record NC_069501.1, on the reverse strand, counting down.
AATTTTTGGGGGGTTGCCTGTTCTTATGTTCTTAACATATTCGGACCTTATAGTTCAATTTGAAACAAAAATATATATTTTCAAAGAACAAATTAGTTTATTATTTACTGAATAAGTTGTATTTTTATTTAACACTGAATGTTACTTTTATACACACTGAATGTTATGTTCCCAATGTAATAAAATTTACTTTTAATTTGTAAGAGTTCTCTGCTCTGCATTTTATTTTTATTTAAAAAAATTTCCATGGCTTAACAATTTTTGGAAATGATACATCTCCCTCTAATAACGTTTTTTACATTTAAACTTTTCTTTCATGTAATTAGCAAGAGTCCATGAGCTAGTGACGTATGGGATATACATTCCTACCAGGAGGGGCAAAGTTTCCCAAACCTTAAAATGCCTATAAATACACCCCTCACCACACCCACAATTCAGTTTTACAAACTTTGCCTCCGATGGAGGTGGTGAAGTAAGTTTGTGCTAGATTCTACGTTGATATGCGCTCCGCAGCAAGTTGGAGCCCGGTTTTCCTCTCAGCGTGCAGTGAATGTCAGAGGGATGTGAGGAGAGTATTGCCTATTTGAATGCAGTGATCTCCTTCTACGGGGTCTATTTCATAGGTTCTCTGTTATCGGTCGTAGAGATTCATCTCTTACCTCCCTTTTCAGATCGACGATATACTCTTATATATACCATTACCTCTGCTGATTCTCGTTTCAGTACTGGTTTGGCTTTCTACAAACATGTAGATGAGTGTCCTGGGGTAAGTAAATCTTATTTTCTGTGACACTCTAAGCTATGGTTGGGCACTTTTATATAAAGTTCTAAATATATGTATTCAAACATTTATTTGCCTTGACTCAGGATGTTCAACATTCCTTATTTTCAGACAGTCAGTTTCATATTTGGGATAAATGCATTTGTTTCATTCATTTTTTCTTACCTTTAAAAATTTGACTTTTTCCCTGTGGGCTGTTAGGCTCGCGGGGGCAGAAAATGCTTCATTTTATTGCGTCATTCTTGGCGCGGACTTTTTTGGCGCAAAATTTTTTTTCTGTTTCCGGCGTCATACGTGTCGCCGGAAGTTGCGTCATTTTTTGACGTTTTTTTGCGTCAAGGATGTCGGCGTTCCGGATGTGGCGTCATTTTTGGCGCCAATAGCATTTAGGCGCCAAATAATGTGGGCGTCTTTTTTGGCGCTAAAAAATATGGGCGTCATTTTTGTCTCCACATTATTTAAGTCTCATTATTTATTGCTTCTGGTTGCTAGAAGCTTGTTCACTGGCATTTTTTTCCCATTCCTGAAACTGTCATTTAAGGAATTTGATCAATTTTGCTTTATATGTTGTTTTTTTCTTTTACATATTGCAAGATGTTCCACGTTGCAACTGAGTCAGAAGATACTACAGGAAAATCACTGCACAGTGCTGGAGCTACCAAGCTAAGTCTGCTATAAACTTTTGGTATCTGTTTCTCCAGCTGTTATTTGTATTGCATGTCATGTCAAACTTATTAATGCAGATAAAATTTCCTTTAGTACTGTTACATTACCTGTTGCTGTTCCGTCAACATCTAATTTTCAGAGTGTTCCTGATAACATAAGAGATTTTATTTTTTAAATCCATTAAGAAGGCTATGTCTGTTATTTCTCCTTCTAGTATACATAAAAGTCTTTTAAAACTTCTCTTTTTTTCAGATGAATTTTTAAATGAACATCATCATTCTGATACTGATAATGGTTCTTCTGGTTCAGAGGTTTCTGTCTCAGAGGTTGATGCTGATAAATCTTTGTATTTGTTCAAGATGGAATTTATTCGTTCTTTACTTAAAGAAGTGTTATTTGCATTAGAAATAGAGGATTCTGGTCCTCTTGATACTAAATGTAAACGTTTAAATAAGGTTTTTAAATCTCCTGTAGTTATTCCAGAAGTGTTTTATCTCCCTGATGCTATTTCTGAAGTAATTTCCAGGGAATGGAATAATTTGGGTAATTTATTTACTCCTTCTAGACGTTTAAGCAAATTATATCCTGTGCCATCTGACAGATTAGAGTTTTTTGGGACAAAAATCCCTAAGGTTATGGGGCTGTCTCTACTCCTGCTAATGTACTACTATTCCTATGGCAGATAGTACTTCATTTAAGGATCCTTTAGATAGGAAAATTGAATCCTTTCTAAGAAAAGCTTACTTATGTTCAGGTAATCTTCTTAGACCTGCTATATTTTTAGCGGATGTTGCTGCAGCTTCAACTTTTTGGTTAGAAGCTTTAGCACAACAAGTAACAGATCATAATTTTATAGCATTATTATTATTCTATAACATGCTAATAATTTTATTGGTGATACCATCTTTTGATATCATTAGAGTTGATGTCAGGTATATGTCTCTAGCTATTTTAGCTAGAAAAGCTTTATGGATTAAACTTGGAATGCTGACATGTCTTCTAAGTCAACTTTGCTTTCCCTTTCTTTCCAGGGTAAATAATCATTTCGTTCCTTTCCTCACAACAAGGAACAAAAGCCTGATCCTTCATCCTCAGGAGCGGTATCAGTTTGGAAACTATTTCCAGTTTGGAATATATCCAAGCCTTATAGAAACCTATAGCCAGCTCCTAAGTACCTATGAAGGTGCGGCCCTTATTCCAGCTCAGCTGGTATGGGGCAGATTACGTTTTCTTCAAAGAAATTTGGATCAATTCCGTTTTTAATCTCTGGTTTCAGAAACATTGTTTCAGAAAGGTACAGAATTGGCTTCAAGTTAAGGCCTCCTGCTAAGAGATTCTTTTCTTTCCCGTGTCCCAGTTAACACAGCAAGGCTCAGCATTTCTGAAATGTGTTTCAGATCTAGAGTTGGCTGGAGTATTTATGCCAGTTCCAGTTCTGGAACAGGGGCTGGGGTTTTATTTTATCTCTTCATTGTACCAAAGAAGGTCAATTCCTTCAGACCAGTTCTGGATCTATCATTATTGAATCGTTATGTTAGGATACCAACATTCAAGATGGTTACTGTAGGACTATCCTGCCTTTTGTTTAGCAAGGGCATTATATGTCTACAATAGATTTACAGGATGTGTATCTGCATATTCCGATTCATCCAGATCACTTTTAGTGTCTGAGATTCTCTTTTTAGACAAGCATTACCAGTTTTGTGGCTCTACCGTTTGGCCTAGCCTCAGTTCCAAGAATTTTTTTCAAAGGTTCTCGGTGCCCTTCTTTCTGTAATCAGAGAATAGGGTTTTGGTATTTCCTTATTTAGACGATATCTTGGTACTTGCTCAGTCTTCTCATTTTCGAAGAATCTCATACGAATCGACTTGTGTTGTTTCTTCAAGTTCATGGTTGGAGGATCAATTTACCAATCAGTTCATTGATTCCTCAGACAAGGGTAACCTTTTTCGGTTTCTAGATAAATTCAGTGTCTATGACTCTGTCCTTGTCAGACAAGAGAAGTTTAACATTGATATCAGCTTGTCAAAACCTTCAGTCACAATCATTGCCTTTGGTAGCCTTATGCATGGAAATATTGGGTCTTAGGACTGCCGCATCAGATGCGATCTCCTTTGCTCGTTTTCACATGCGACCTCTTCAGCTCTGTATGCTGAACCAATGGTGCAGGGATTACTCAAAGATATCTCAATTAATATCTTTAAACCGATTTTACGACACTCTCTGACATGGTGGACAGATCACCATTGTTTAGTTCAGGGGGCTTCTTTGTTCTTCCGACCTGGACTATAATCTCAACAGATGCAAGTCTTACAGGTTGGGGAGCTGTGTGGGGGTATCTGACGGCACAAGGGGTTTGGGAATCTCAGGAGGTGAGATTTCCGATCAATATTTTGGAACTCCGTGCAATTTTCAGAGCTCTTCAGTCTTGGCCTCTTCTGAAGAGAGAGTTGTTCATTTGTTTTCAGATAAGACAATGTCACAACTGTGGCATACATCAATCATCAAGGAGGGACTCACAGTCCTCTGGCTATGAAAGAAGTATCTCGAATTTTGGTTTGGGCGGAATCCAGCTCCTGTCTAATCTCTGCGGTTTATATCCCAGGTATGGACAATTGGAAAGCGGATTATCTCAGTCGCCAAACGTTGCATCCGGGCGAATGGTCTCTTCATCCAGAGGTATTTCTTCAGATTGTTCAAATGTGGGAACTTCCAGAAATAGATCTGATGGCTTCTCATCTAAACAAGAAACTTCCCAGGTATCTGTCCAGATCCCGGGATCCTCAGGCGGAGGCAGTGGATGCATTTTCACTTCCTTGGAAGTATCATCCTGCCTATATCTTTCCGCCTCTAGTTCTTCTTCCAAGAGTAATCTCCAAGATTCTGAAGGAATGCTCGTTTGTTCTGCTGGTAGCTCCGGCATGGCCTCACAGGTTTTGGTATGCGGATCTTGTCCGGATGGCCTCTTGCCAACCGTGGACTCTTCCGTTAAGACCAGACCTTTTGTCTCAAGGTCCTTTTTTCCATCAGGATCTGAAATCCTTAAATTTAAAGGTATGGAGATTGAACGCTTGCTTCTTAGTCAAAGAGGTTTCTCTGACTCTGTGATTAATACTATGTTACAGGCTCGTAAATCTGTATCCAGAGAGATATATTATAGAGTCTGGAAGACTTATATTTCTTGGTGTCTTTCTCATCATTTTTCTTGGCATTCTTTTAGAATACCGAGAATATTACAATTTCTTCAGGATGGTTTAGATAAGGGTTTGTCCGCAAGTTCCTTGAAAGGTCAAATCTCTGCTCTTTCTGTTCTTTTTCACAGAAAGATTGCTATTCTTCCTGATATTCATTGTTTTGTACAAGCTTTGGTTCGTATAAAGCCTGTCATTAAGTCAATTTCTCCTCCTTGGAGTTTGAATTTGGTTCTGGGGGCTCTTCAAGCTCCTCCATTTGAACCTATGCATTCATTGGATATTAAATTACTTTCTTGGAAAGTTTTGTTCCTTTTGGCCATCTCTTCTGCCAGAAGAGTTTCTGAATTATCTGCTCTTTCTTGTGAGTCTCCTTTTCTGATTTTTCATCAGGATAAGGCGGTGTTGCGAACTTCTTTTGAATTTTTACCTAAGTTGTGAATTCCAACAACATTAGTAGAGACATTGTGGTTCCTTCATTATGTCCTAATCCTAAGAATTCTAAGGAGAAATCGTTGCATTCTTTGGATGTTATTAGAGCTTTGAAATATTATGTTGAAGCTACTAAGTCTTTCCGAAAGACTTCTAGTTTATTTGTTATCTTTTCCGGTTTTAGAAAGGCCAGAAAACTTCTGCCATTTCTTTGGCATCTTGGTTGAAATCTTTATTTCATCTTGCCTATGTTGAGTCGGGTAAGACTCCGCCTCATAGGATTACAGCTCATTCTACTAGGTCAGTTTCTACTTCCTGGGCGTTTAGGAATGAAGCTTCGGTTGATCAGATTTGCAAAGTGGCAACTTGGTTCTCTTTGCATACTTTTACCAAATTCTACCATTTTGTTGTATTTTCTTCTTCTGAAGCAGTTTTTGGTAGAAAAGTACTTCAGGCAGCGGTTTCAGTTTGAATCTTCTGCTTATGTTTTTCATTAAACTTTATTTTGGGTGTGGATTATTTTCAGCAGGAATTGGCTGTCTTTATTTTATCCCTCCCTCTCTAGTGACTCTTGTGTGGAAAGATCCACATCTTGGGTAGTCATTATCCCATACGTCACTAGCTCATGGACTCTTGCTAATTACATGAAAGAAAACATAATTTATGTAAGAACTTACCTGATAAATTCATTTCTTTCATATTAGCAAGAGTCCATGAGACCCGCCCTTTTTTGTGGTGGTTATGATTTTTTTGTATAAAGCACAATTATTCCAATTCCTTATTTTATATGCTTTCGCACTTTTTTCTTATCACCCCACTTCTTGGCTATTCGTTAAACTGAATTGTGGGTGGGGTGAGGGGTGTATTTATAGGCATTTTAAGGTTTGGGAAACTTTGCCCCTCCTGGTAGGAATGTATATCCCATACGTCACTAGCTCATGGACTCTTGCTAATATGAAAGAAATGAATTTATCAGGTAAGTTCTTACATAAATTATGTTTTTTGTTTGACTCTTTCAGATGCAGTGCAACCTGGAGTTTCTGTTACTAAATTTACATTTTTATGTGTGAGTATGTTGTACAAGTAGAAAAGCTGATCAGTAGTAAAACTGACATCAAGTTTGAAAAAAAAACTTTATTAAATTATTTTTCATTGCACATTACATTGTTTACTTTTCAGAATCTGTGTGTATTATGACACTAAAGTATCACTCAGTTTGGTACTTTATACACTACTTGCACCTTCTTTTTTTTATAATTTGTATCCATTAGATTTTTTGTTCAATTATAATATCATTATTGAATATTTTTGACATTTGTTATCATTGAGTGAGATTCTATATTGTAGTTGAAAAGCTTACAAAAAAATTCCATTATTTAAGGACCATAAAGATGTGTCTATATGTCAAATAGTACTAAACCAGCCAAAGAAAAGACCCAGACCGGCTCCTCCATAAAAGACATTTTATTGATACGTGTAAAAGGTCATTGGTGCACCTACAGGTTAGGTAAAAAGAAAACACATGAGAAAGGTAATCCTCACATCTGACGCATTTCGGTTTTGGTAGTACCCGTAATCATAGATAAATCATAGGGTGTACCCGCTCACATATATATACATACCACTTTGCATTCTGATAGGATGACTCCTAACCTGCCTCCCAATTCCAATTTGTGTACACTTCTCCTAAGCATGTCTTAATTAAGTTCTCATACCTAAAGAAAATGGATAACCCCTTACATGTTTTACAAACAAGGATATTTATACAGGCATGTGAAACAAAATTATATAAACACATAGCGACCACTATCCTCATTGGTTGTTTGTCCAAACGCTTTGCATTTTACAAACAAGTCCTATATACACTCCATAGCATAGACATCTTAACCATGTGTACTGGAACACAACTGTAATTTCTACTTGTCAATAGTTATCACACAGACCTACACAGATTCTAACACAATATATGTGAGGGGGTACACCCTATGATTTATCTATGATTACGTGGTACTACCGAAACGCGTCAGATGTGAGGAGTAACTTTCTCATGTGTTTGCTTTTTACCTAACCTGTAGGTGCACCTATGACCTTTATTTTTAAGAGCGCTATGAAGATTTTACACATATCAATAAAACCTCTTTTATGGAGGAGCCAGTCTGGGTCTTTTCTTTGGCTGGTTTAGTGCAATTGGACTTTCCCCACAATGCTCTCCAGTGACGTTAAGCAACGGAAGAGCGGACCTTTGAACCCGGAATCAAACAAGAAGGTGAAACCACACAGCGGGAGCGGAGGAGACGCCGAGAAGGGTGAGGAAATCTCTAGTAAGTCCGCTATTGCTCTTCTACATTTAAATGACATAGATATTGATTATATCAGGATGTTGTTGAACACAAAGGTTAAACATTTATCACTATTGTCGTTTCTCAGAGTGCACAGACACTATCTTTGTTACTATATATGTCAAATAGTGTCATATGTGTGATAAGCTTCTCAAGATGAGAGTGGAATATAATCCACCTTCTAGTTCTCCACTGTGTTGGTACAAGCTGAAATAACTGTTAAATGTAGAGTTAACTATGTTGCTTTGCAGTGTCTTAAAGTATTAGCTAAATCTACAAATGAATATTTTTTAATACTTTAGAAAAGCTCATCAAAATTATTTATCTGAAAAAACTCCCTTTAATTGGCATTTTTTTTAATAGAAAAGGTTGTCTTAAAGTGTCTAGTCAAAATTAAACTTTCATGATTCAAATAGGGTATGCAATTTTAAACAACTTTTCAATTCACTTTTATCATCAAATTTGCTTATTCTCTTGGTATTCTTAGTTGAAAGCTAAACCTAGGTAGGCTTGTATGCTAATTTCTATGCCCTTGAAGGCCACCTCTAATCTCAATTCATTTGACAGTTTTTCACAGCTAGAGGGTGTTAGCACAATGTTAGATAACATTGTGCTCAGGCCCGTGGAGTTACTTATGAGGGAGCACTAATAGACTAAAATGCAGAGGCTTAGATACAAGGTAATCACAGAGGTAAAATGTATATTAATATAACTGTGTTGGTTATGCAAAAGTAGGGAATGGGTAATAAAGGGATTATCTTTCTTTTTAAACAATAAACATTCTGGAGTAGACTGTCCTTTTAATGAACGTTTCTAAAACATTAAAATTGACCTCAATATTTAGAAGCACCATGTGAAATACTGTAGACCACTGTACAAAGTACTCAGCAATGAGTAAATTGAAGCCTTTGTGGTAGTTAGTAGAGTATATCTCTATAAGGAAATATTGTAATACAATGGTATTCAAATAATCAACGTTTAAAGAAATTTACATCATTTACACTGTAATAAAGTCTTCCTGGCATTAAAGAAATAAGTAAAATAACTGTAGCCAATAGTTCTGATTTTTGGTTCTTAATGTGATATTGTTGGTTATTATCTATAAATACCCTTTAATCATTTATGGATGTACTTTTAAGAATGCATGGTATGTGAATTTATTGCGCATTATTCTAAAGTCTGCAAAAAGCACAATTTTTCTACAAAAATTGTAAAAAAATAATAATCCGTAGACAATGAAAAAATTTGCCAGCTTCAGTACATGCAAGGAGAAATGCACCGAAGAACCAATAATCTTTTATACATCTGTAAGATTGCGAAATACTGTAAGAGACTGCTCTTGTGCATATATCTTCTAGTAAAACAATATATGTTTTTTATATATGTCAACAGACATATACTTCAATGTTCATGGTTATCACATTTACAATAAATACAATTTAAAACATATGAGAATAAAATAGCCTAAACTCTATGATATGATTTCAGTCATAAACAAAGAAAAAATAATTAGACAATAGTCTTAGTCTAATCCAGTTTCTTAAAAAGGAAAATATAAATGGTAGATTGTATTTAGACTGTAATAAAGAAATAGCAACCGGATTTCAATTTACACATACAATTTTCTTTCTAGAATTGTAGCCAGTTTTTTTTTGTCATGTGGTAAATTTTCAGTTAATCATGGTATCTGTGATAGTATCCCTCATGATGTCGATAGTCATCCTGATAACCTTCTTCATATCCCTGGTGAGGATAACCATGGTAACCATGGTAGCCGCCATACTCATCTTCTGGGCAGCGCATTCCCAGAGACTGCTGAATGGCCATTTCCTGTCGTCGGAGTTGCATAGAGTCAATTAAATCATAAGCAATTGCCATAGACCACATTGGTGAAGGATACCAAGACTTGACATTGCCATCTTTCCCAACAAGAAGCATGGAAAAATATTCAGGACTGACTTGAAAATAGTTTCTAATGTCTTTCACCAAATTAGCAGAAAGGTCTTCTCTTTCAACGCTAGAGCTTCCTGTAAAATAAGCACAAATAAATCTACATTCAAAAAGAGAATGCATAATATTGATTTAGCTTTTTGCCAACCTTCTCTTCCTGTATTTTTCAGACACTCCAGACTACCTCCAGTGTCCATACCAAATCAAAATCCCTTTCATGACCTACCCTGACTTTGCTCCTGAGGTATCTGATCCCTCCCTCCCCCCTCGTTCATAGAGACTTCACACCCAACTTCCCATCTAAAAATACTAACTTGAAAATGTTGGCATTTATGTCATCTAATGATGCATGAAATGCGTTCATATTAATAAATGATGTAACTGGTGTTAAACAAATTCATATTAAACTTAGTACCAGAACACAATTAAGGCTACACATTTTAGGAGGCTAGTTAGGGAGTTGTATATATCTGTAAAATAATCTAACAAAAATCAGGAGTCAGATAAACTATTCTAGAACGTATGTTTTCCTGGAATTGTCAAATCTTGGTGAAAGTCTATATTGCTTTATTTATTTATTTTTAAATACACTTTTCAGATTTAATTGCTCTTTTTCCTTCAAAGTTGTCTTAACATAATTCAATATATGCCATTTTTTATTTCGTTATTCCTCCACTTTAAGTCGTTAGCACATATACTACTGCCAGAAAAGACAAGGATCTGTGGTTTAGTGAGTTCCAGGGGTCAATTTATCAAACACTTCGGCAGGCTTTGCCTGCCTATGACTTCAAGTTCTCATAAGAGAACCTGCAGTCTGTATTTAACAAGCAGTGGTCATCAGACCGCTGCTTCCCTAATCTTTCGCCACCTCTTAGGTGGCGAATTTCAATCTCCCTGGTCTCGTCCGACCAGGGTTATTGACAGCTCCTGCCCACTCGTGATTGACTATGTACGGGCAGGGGACGGCGTTGCACAAAAGCGCATAATTGCGCTCTTGTGCAATTCTGAATTCCAGCAGCGGAATTCGGCCCACCAGAGGTGAGCTGCGGTGGAAAGGGGTGCTTATGTGCACCCCTGTCGGCCGCAGCTTGATAAATCGACCCCATAAGGTAGATTTAACAAGCAGTGGATGCTAAGACTGCTGCTCCTTAATTTGTCCGCCACCTTTTAGGTGGTGGACTGCAATCATCCCGATTCGATCGGGATGATTGACACAACCTGCTAGTGGCCAATTGACCGCGAATGTGCAAGGGGCGGCATTGCACAAGCATTTCACAAGAAATGCTTCTGCAATGTTAAATGCCGAAAGCGTATGCCGGGTAGATATGATTCGGCATTTGATAAATTGACCCCATAATAGTATGTGTTAATCAACTTCTCATGAAAAAAGTAATACATACAGTACAATTATTTTTGCCTTTTATGTTCATTTGAATATACTCTTTATAAACAAATTAGATTTAAGCAGAATTGATTCTTGCCAATCATTTGTGTGTAATATTCTTTGTTTTAGAGACATTAAAAAATATTTGTTCCCAACTATATCTTACCATTTATAGGATAGAGTTCTAACACACCGCTACCTTCAGCGCCAATGCCTACCATCTTCAGCATTGCCAAGTGACGCAAACCTATTTAAAAAAATAAATAAATTATATATATAGTTGTATTATCAGTGGAAGAAAGATGTTGTTTAGTTAATCATTCTTTCAACGTTATGCTCAAAAAATAATGGGGATTGCCAATAATCACAATTTTCAAAGCCAAATTTCAGTTCACACATACAAAATAAATCATGAAAGTACAATGCACAGTTTTTATTACTTTTTATTACTATGCACAATTAAACATTTTGGGCTAGATTACAAGTGGAGCACTGATTTATCGCACGTCCGCAAACGGGCAAATTCACCCATTTGTGGGCGAGCAATAAATAACCAGCCATTACAAGCTCGTGAGCTCGTGGTAGCAATTAACACTTTAGGAAATTAACCAGAGATCAGATCTCTGGTTAATTTCCTAAATGTCCACAAAATGCCCCCAAACTTAAAGGGACACTGAACTCAATTTTTTTCTTTTGTGATTCAGATAGAGCATGCAATTTTAAGCAACTTTCTAATTTACTACTATTATCAAATTTTCTTCATCCTCTTGGTATCTTTATTTGAAAAGCAAGAATGTAAGTTTAGATGCCGTCCCATTTTTGGTGAACAACCTGGGTTGTTCTTGCTGATTGGTGGATAAATTCACCCACCAATAAACAAGTGCTGTCCAGTGTCTGAACCAAAAATTGTCTGGCTCCTTAGCTTAGATGCCTTCTTTTTCAAATAAAGATAGCAAGAGAACAAAGAAAAATTGATAATAGGGGTAAATTAGAAAGTTGCTTAAAATTGCATGCTCTATCTAAATCACGGAAGAAAAAAAATTTGGGTTCAGTGTCCTTTTAACCCCTTAACGACCAAGGACGTGCCAGGAACGTCCTACAAAAAAACACCCTTAATGACCAAGGACGTTCCTGGCACGTCCTCTGGGGTTTGAAGCTCTGGAAGCGATCCTGATCGCTTCCAGGGTATTGCAGTGATGCCTCGATATTCAGGCATCTCGGCAATACCCTTTTTACCCCACCGATGCAGAGAGAGCCACTCTGTGGCCCTCTCTGCATCGGACATCGATGGCTGCAATCATTGGTGGGTGGGAGGCGGATGGGCGGACATCGATGCATGGCTGATGAAAGAGGGGGGCGGGATCGTGGGCGGGGTAGCCAGGGGCATGCACAGACGCACGCATGTGCACGGGGGGCGCGGGGTGGGCATGTGCACAGGGCGGGAGCGGTTGGGATCCGCTACATTACAGAAATTTTTTTTGAGAAAAGTGGGGGAGAGGGAAGTTTTATAAAATGAATCTAAGGGATCTAGGAGGAGGTGGGGGATTGGTCTTTGGGGGGGAAGCTACACTACAGAAAAAAATCAATAAATAAAAAAACAAACATTTTTTTTGTAAACTGGGTACTGGCAGACAGCTGCCAGTACCCAAGATGGCGGACAATAAGATAGAGGGGGATGGTTAGAGAGCTGTTTGGGGGGGGGGGCGGGGAGGTGTGGGGCTAAGGGGGGATTTAACACATCAGCATATGTTAATATGCTAAAAAAAAATAAACAAAATTCAAAAGATACCTTTTATTTTAGTACTGGCAGACTTTCTGCAAGTACTTAAGATGGCGGGGACAATTGTGGGGTGAGGGAGGGAAGAGAGATGTTTAGGAGGGATCAGGGGGTGTTATGTGTCAGGTGGGAGGCTGATCTCTACACTAAAGCTAAAATTAACCCTGCAAGCTCCCTACAAGCTACCTAATTAACCCCTTCACTGCTGGGCATAATTCACGTGTGGTGCTCAGCAGCATTTAGCGGCCTTCTAATTACCAAAAAGCAACGCCAAAGCCATATATGTCTGCTATTTCTGGACAAAGGGGATCCCAGAGAAGCATTTACAACGATTTGTGCCATAATTGCACAAGCTGTTTGTAAATAATTTCAGTGAGAAACCTAAAATGTGTGAAAAAGTTTGTGAAAAAGTGAACAATTTTTTTTAGTTAATCGCATTTGGCGGTGAAATGGTGGCATGAAATATACCAAAATGGGCCTAGATCAATACTTTGGGTTGTCTACTACACTACACTAAAGCTAAAATTAACCCTACAAGCTCCCTAATTAACCCCTTCACTGCTGGGCATAATACACGTGTGATGCGCAGAGGCATTTAGCGGCCTTCTAATTACCAAAAAGCAACACCACAGTCATATATGTCTGCTATTTTTTAAAGGGACACTCAAGTCAAAATTAAACTTTATGATTCAGATAGAGCATGCAATTTTAAACAACTTTCCAATTTACTTCCATTAACAAAATGTGCACAGTCTTTTTATATTTACACTTTTTGAGTCACCAACTCCTACTGAGCATGTGCAAGAATTCACAGCATATACGCATATGCATTTGTGATTGGCTGATGACTGTCACATGATACAGGGGGAGTGGAAATAGACATAACTTTGCAATTTATTTAACAAAAATCTACTACTCATTTGAAGTTCAGACTAAGTGCTATTGCATTGCTTCTTATCATGCATTTGTTGATTATGCAAATCTACAGTGTTGACTGGTCCTTTAACAAAGGGGATCCCAGAGAATCATTTACAACCATTTGTGCCATAATTGCACAAGCTGTTTGTAAATAATTTCAGTGAGAAACCTAAAATTGTGGAAAAATGTACGTTTTTTTTTTTTATTCGATCGCATATGGCGGTGAAATGGTGGCATGAAATATACCAAAATGGGCCTAGATCAATACTTTGGGATGTCTTCTAAAAATATATATATAAATGTCAAGTGATATTCAGGGATTCCTGAAAGATATCAGTGTTCCAATGTAAGTAGCGCTAAAAGTGCTACTTGTATTTATTGCACTATAACTTGCAAAAAAAGCAAAAGACATGTAAACATAGGGTATTTCTAAACTCACGACAAAATTTAGAAACTATTTAGCATGGGTGTTTTTTATGTGTTTTTTTGTGGTTTTTGGGGGTCAAAGTTAGAAAAAGTGTGTTTTTTCCATTTTTTCCTCATATTTTATATTTTTTGTTATAGCAAATTATAAGATATGTTGAAAATAATGGTATCTTTAGAAAGTCAATTTAATGACAAGAAAAACGGTATATAATATGTGTGGGTACAGTAAATAAGTAAGAGGAAAATTACAGCTAAACACAAACACCGCAGAAATGTAAAAATAGCCTTGGTCCCAGACGATCAACAAATGGAAAAGTGCTCTGGTCACAAAGGGGTTAAGTGTTAGTTTTCTTTTTCTTTTTTTTTTTTTTAAAAAAAAAATGCAGTTTTTGGGGGCTAAAGTTGGCGGGTGTGGGGTGTTAGAACAAAAAGGCACTGAAAAGTGCCTTTACATTGTGGTCTATGGGAACTGTGTGTTCCCTTTAAATATATATAAATATATACATATATATTTATGTGTTAATAGTATCTGTTTATACACATATTAACACATAAATATATATGCATATAATCCTATACAATACATATATATTTATATTTGCTGCCCATCGCTGTGCGACTTGCCCCTTCACTGCGCTAGTTCTCATGCCGTGTCCCATGGCATGAGAACGAGGCTCCCATTGGAGCCTATGGAAGCGCACTCTTGTGAGCGCAATTCTTCCGAGCATTACAGACGCATGTTTGCATTGCACCTCACCTGTAATACCAGAGCACATTTACGCTTTGGCGAAAGGGATATTTTGCACTCCATTTATAATCTGGCCCTTTATGAGGAAATACATTTTGAATTTACTGTGCCTTTAAAATATAAGAACATAATCTGAAGTAATTTACTATATCGCTTAGATACAGGGGTTAGCCATGACACTAGTGCCTCCTGTAAATGCGCGCTTACTTCATCTTAATCCCTCATTGTATATTAATCTAAATTCCACCTTTTGTCTATGAGATACTCACACAAACTATAAGTACTTCCATCAGACCAATCATTTGTAGAAAATAACTTTAGTTTGTACCCCAACATGGATAAACACAAAAGAAAAGTTTCTATGTACATGGTAAATAGAAACACAGGAGTAATTATTTCCTAAATATTTCGACATACATATCTCATATTTCACCTTCCCAAAACAAAACAAAAAACAAGTAGGATTTTTATACATATATTGTTCAGTACAAAATAATAATTACAAATCAGAACAAAAAAAAATATTTTTTTTACTCTGCCCCTTCTTGCAACTTATGGAGAAAATAATTTAATACAAGATATCTAATATATATAAAAGTTCAATACATTGTACAATTACAAAAATACCCCTGTCCAAACTTACACAGCTTAGCAAAAATATGTTTAAACAAAAAATAAAATAAAATATATGTAAGTTGCGCTCTCCCTGAGCGTCCTGTCGAACACCAGTATCTGGCGCTATGGAGAGTGGGCGGGGGACACCCCCCTGTAGAAATCCTATTCATTGGATGCAGCTTCAAACGTGTCTGCAACACACGCTCCAGGTAAATTCAAAGAACAAAAAGGAAGTTGCGCTCAATGTAATAGGTACTTGTAGTTATAGAAGAAGTTCCAAGAAGGAGATTAGAATAAAAGCCACGTTTATTAGTAAAAATTAAAAACTGAAAAAAGGACCAAAAACACAAGGTCCTGAAATAAAGCCAGCAGTGACTCGGTCAATCAGGTTGGTGAGCTGATCCTGATGCAGACATGTTTTGTGCGTTTGCGCACTTGTTCACTGCTTGAGCATATATATTGTGCATGGGTGACACGTTTGTTTCTCAGAATGAAAACTGCTTGTTGGAACAAGCTGCATTCATTTGACTTATGTATTGATGTATATGTAATATTATTATTATATTATTATATCATTTGGAAAACTGACTTATTTACACATTTGTGAATTTAGTTTGGTTACATTTTTGCATGTTTTTTGCAAATTGTTTGATGGAATTTTCTTTCTCTTTCCTCTAGATGGCGCCTTTTTCCTATAAATTTTTTAGAAATGATTTAAACGCACAACTAAAGGTGGTTCATGGTAATGTAAAATTCAATGCATTTTATACAATCTTTGACAAATTATTTTGCTCTGTGTTTTTTAATTATACTTAATTGTAATTCTCCTTAAAGGGGTGTGAAACCCAAACATGTTCTTTTGTGATTCAGACAGAGCATACTATTTTAAAACGTTTCCAATTTACCTCTGTTATCAAATTTGCTTCGTTCCCATGATATTCTGTGTTGAAGAGAAACCTAGGCCTAGATTTGGAGTTTGGCGGTAGCCGTGAAAACCAGCGTTAGAGGCTCCTAACGCTGGTTTTAGGCTACCGCCGGTATTTGGAGTCATTCAAAAAAGGGTTTAACGCTCACTTTTCAGCCGCGACTTTTCCATACCGCAGATCCCCTTACGTCAATTGCGTATCCTATCTTTTCAATGGGATCTTTCTAACTCCGGTATTTAGAGTCGTGGCTGAAGTGAGCGTTAGAAATCTAACGACAAAACTCCAGCCGCAGAAAAAAGTCAGTAGTTAAGAGCTTTCTGGGCTAACGCCGGTTCATAAAGCTCTTAACTACTGTGCCCTAAAGTACACTAACAACCATAAACTACCTATGTACCCCTAAACCGAGGTCCCCCCACATCGCCGACACTCGATTCAATTTTTTTAACCCCTAATCTGCCGACCGCCACCTACGTTATCCTTATTTACCCTAATCTGCTGCCCCTAACACCGCCGACCCCTATATTATATTTATTAACTCCTAATCTGCCCCCCACAACGTCGCCGCCAGCTACCTACACTTATTAACCCCTAATCTGCCGTCCGCACACCGCCGCCAGCTACATTATAGCTATGTACCCCTAATCTGCTGCCCTAACATCGCCGACCCCTATATTATATTTATTAACCCCTAATCTGCCCTCCCTAACATCGCCGACACCTAACTTCAATTATTAACCCCTAATCTGCCGACCGAATCTCGCCGCTATTCTAATAAATGTATTAACCCCTAAAGCTAAGTCTAACCCTAACACTAACACCCCCCTAAGTTAAATATAATTTAAATCTAACTAAATTAATTAACTCTTATTAAATAAATTATTCCTATTTAAAACTAAATACTTACCTGTAAAATAAATCCTAATATAGCTACAATATAAATTATAATTATATTATAGCTATTTTAGGATTTATATTTTTTTACAGGTAACTTTGTATTTATTTTAACCAGGTACAATAGCTATTAAATAGTTAAGAACTATTTAATAGCTAAAATAGTTAAAATAATTACAAAATTACCTGTAAAATAAATCCTAACCTAAGTTACAATTAAACCTAACACTACACTATCAATAAATTAATTAAATACAATACCTACAATTACCTACAATTAAACCTAACACTACACTATCAATAAATTAATTAAATACAATACCTACAAATAACTACAATGAAATAAACTAACTAAAGTACAAAAAATAAAAAAGAACTAAGTTACAAAAAATAAAAAAATATTTACAAACATAAGAAAAATATTACAACAATTTTAAACTAATTACACCTACTCTAAGCCCCCTAATAAAATAACAAAGCCCCCCAAAATAAAAAATGCCCTACCCTATTCTAAATTACAAAAGTTCAAAGCTCTTTTACCTTACCAGCCCTGAACAGGGCCCTTTGCGGGGCATGCCCCAAAGAATTCAGCTCTTTTGCCTGTAAAAAAAAACCATACACTACCCCCCCCCCAACATTACAACCCACCACCCACATACCCCTAATCTGACCCAAACCCCCCTTAAATAAACCTAACACTAAGCCCCTGAAGATCTTCCTACCTTATCTTCACCTCACCGGGTATCACCGATCGGTCCTGGCTCATAAATCTTCATCTATGCCCAAGCGGGGGCTAGACATCCATCATCCGACGGCTGAAGAAGTCCAGAAGAGGCTCCAAAGTCTTCATCCTATCCGGGAAGAAGAGTAGATCCGGACCGGCAACCATCATCTTCCAAGCGGCATCTTCTATCTTCATCCGATGAGGACTGGCTCCATCTTGAAGACCTCCACCGCGGACCCATCTTCTTCCGATGACGACTTCCCGACGAATGACGGTTCCTTTAAGGGACGTCATCCAAGATGGCGTCCCTCGAATTCCGATTGGCTGATAGGATTCTATCAGCCAATCGGAATTAAGGTAGGAATATTCTGATTGGCTGATGGAATCAGCCAATCAGAATCAAGTTCAATCCGATTGGCTGATCCAATCAGCCAATTGGATTGAACTTGATTCTGATTGGCTGATTCCATCAGCCAATCAGAATATTCCTACCTTAATTCCGATTGGCTGATAGAATCCTATCAGCCAATCGGAATTCGAGGGACGCCATCTTGGATGACGTCATTTAAAGGAACCGTCATTCGGCGAGTAGGCGTCGGGAGAAGAGGATGTTCCACGTTGGATGGAAGATGATGACTCCCGAAGAAAGAAGATTGAAGATGCCGTTGATAGAAGACTTCATCCGGATCATGGACCTCTTCAGCTCCCGCTTGGATGAAGACTTCAGCCGGATCATGGACCTCTTCAGCTCCCGCTTGGATGATGAGTTCAGCCGGATCATGGACCTCTTCAGCCCCCCGCTTGGGCTTGGATCAGGACATTGGAGGAGCTCTTCTGGATCGATCGGTGAACCTGGTATGGTGAAGATAAGGTAGGAAGATCTTCAGGGGCTTAGTGTTAGGTTTATTTAAGGGGGGTTTGGGTTAGTTTAGGGGTATGTGGGTGGTGGGTTGTAATGTGGGGGGGGGGTATTGTATGTTTTTTTTTACAGGCAAAAGAGCTGAACTTCTTGGGGCATGCCCCGCAAAGGGCCCTGTTCAGGGCTGGTAAGGTAAAAGAGCTTTGAACTTTAGTAATTTGAATAGGGTAGGGCATTTTTTTATTTTGGGGGGCTTTGTTATTTTATTAGGGGGCTTAGAGTAGGTGTAATTAGTTTAAAATTGTTGTAATATTTTTCTAATGTTTGTAAATATTTTTTTATTTTTTGTAACTTAGTTCTTTTTTATTTTTTGTACTTTAGTTAGTTTATTTCATTGTATTTATTTGTAGGAATTGTATTTAATTTATTTATTGATAGTGTAGTGTTAGGTTTAATTGTAACTTAGGTTAGGATTTATTTTACAGGTAAATTTGTAATTATTTTAACTATTTTAGCTATTAAATAGTTCTTAACTATTTAATAGCTATTGTACCTGGTTAAAATAAATACAAAGTTACCAGTAAAATAAATATTAAATCCTAAAATAGCTATAATATAATTATAATTTATATTGTAGCTATATTAGGATTTATTTTACAGGTAAGTATTTAGCTTTAAATAGGAATAATTTATTTAAGAAGAGTTAATTAATTTCGTTAGATTAAAATTATATTTAACCTAGGGGGGTGTTAGTGTTAGGGTTAGACTTAGCTTTAGGGGTTAATACATTTATTAGAATAGCGGTGAACTCCAGTCGGCAGATTAGGGGTTAATAATTGAAGTTAGGTGTCGGCGATGTTAGGGAGGGCAGATTAGGGGTTAATACTATTTATTATAGGGTTAGTGAGGCGGATTAGGGGTTAATAACTTTATAATAATAGCGGTGCGGTCCGCTTGGCAGATTAGGGGTTAATAAGTGTAGGCAGGTGGAGGCGACGTTGTGGGGGGCAGATTAGGGGTTAATAGATACAATATAGGGGTCGGCGGTGTTAGGGGCAGCAGATTAGGGGTACATAGGGATAATGTATGTAGCGGCGGTTTAGGGAGCGGCAGATTAGGGGTTAAAAATAATATACAGGGGTCAGCAATAGCGGGGGCGGCAGAATAGGGGTTAAAAAGTGTAAGGTTAGGGGTGTTTAGACTCGGGGTACATGTTAGAGTGTTAGGTGCAGACGTAGGAAGTGTTTCCCCATAGCAAACAATGGGGCTGCGTGAGGAGCTTTTTTGCAGGTGTTAGGTTTTTTTTCAGCTCAAACAGCCCCATTGTTTCCTATGGGGGAATCGTGCACGAGCACGTTTTTGAAGCTGGCCGCTTCCGTAAGCAACTCTGGTATCGAGAGTTGCAGTGGCGTTAAATATGCTGTACGCTCCTTTTTTGGAGCCTAACGCAGCCATTCTGTGGACTCTCAATACCAGAGTTATTTTAAAGGTGCGGCCAGAAAAAAGCCAGCGTTAGCTACGCGGGTCGTTACCGACAAAACTCTAAATCTAGCCGCTAGGTAGGCATCTGGAACACTACAAGACAGGGAATAGTGCTGCCATCTAGTGCTCTTGCAAATATATAACATTCTTGCAAAACTGCTGCCATATAGTGCTCCAGAAAGGGGCTGGCTTCTAAGCTTACATCCCTGCTTTTCAACAAAAGATACCAAAAGAACAAAGAAAAAATGATAATAGAGGTGAATTAGAAAGTTGTCTTGAAGCGCATGCTCTATCTGAATCATGAAGGAAAAATGTTGGGTTTTCTATACCTTTAATGGCATAATTAAGAAAACAGATGAGCTACTTTGATTTTCATTATGAATGCACAGCAAAGCTTGCAGACTTTTTCATAAGTTTTATTTCACAGTGGCAACTCTCTGGGGTCGTGCTGAGATTAATCCTGAAGTTCCCAGCAACATGGACCTCCCTGGTTGAGATGAAATGATACTTCAATTCCATTCCAGCAGTAACGCTTGACAGAGGAAACATATGGCTGCTTAAATCAGCTTTTTTTTGGCAGCTGGACAACAGCAGCGTCATCAATAGATGACAGGAATTGTTTCAAATAGGATTCTTTCCAAGTGATCAGATTTTTCCTCTCATAAATTGAAGAAAAATGCAAAGACACAGGGCTAGATTACAAGTGGAGCGCTAAATTATCGCGCAAACGGGCAGGCATGTGATAAATAACCAGCCATTGGCACTCAGAAAATTAACCAGACATTAGATCTTTGGTTCATTTTCTAAAAGTGCCCCAAATGCCCTCAAAATAGAGGGTATTATAGGTTTTTATGAAAAAAATATAGCTTTTTTTTTTTTTTTTAAAGTAAAATACAACTGCACTAGGCAGTTAGTGGGAGTTAGAAAAAAAAATGACACTAAAAAGTGCCTTTACATTGTGCTCCATGGGAACTGTGTGTACAAGTACTGTATATGCGTGTGTGAATAACAAATACTTGTGGTTGTTTTTACTGTGCAGTCCTCTGATATAAGTTGCCTTCCAGAACTTGAAGGTGTGAGGCTTTACACTAAGTTTATAAAACAGGCAGCCAAGTTGGCTAAACGTCTTAGTCTGCAGACATGTTGTTATTCTGTAAAACAGCCAAGTGAGTCATGAGGGGAAAACTCTGAGGTGTGTTTTTATGTGCAGCATAGTTTATCAAAATGAAACTTTACAGTCAACATAAACTTTACTTTTATCCTTTAAAAATAGGATTATAACATGTTTTCAGTACATTCAGTACAGCTATCTGCTTTGATTCAGTTTCCAAACCATTTTTTGTGCAGAGATATATTTTAATTTCTTACTAAGAACGTTCATTCTTTATTGCTTGCTTCATGGGACCAGATTAAAGAGATAAAACATTTTTTATTTAGTGCATTTACAAGAGCACAATTAAACACTAAGGCCTAGATTTAGAGTTTGGCGTTAGCCGTGAAAACCAGCGTTAGAGGCTCCTAACGCTGGTTTTGGGCTACCGCCGGTATTTAGAGTCAGTCATTAAAGGGTCTAACGCTCACTTTCCAGCCGCGACTTTTCCATACCGCAGATCCCCTTACGTCAATTGCGTATCCTATCTTTTCAATGGGATTTCTCTAACTCCGGTATTTAGAGTCGTTTCTGAAGTGAGCGTTAGACATCTAATGACAAAACTCCAGCCGCAGGAAAAAAGTCAGTAGTTAAGAGCTTTCTGGGCTAACGCCGGTTTATAAAGCTCTTAACTACTGTGCTCTAAAGTACACTAACACCCATAAACTACCTATGTACCCCTAAACCGAGGTCCCCCCACATCGCCGACACTCTAAAAAAATTTTTTAACCCCTAATCTGCCGACCGCCACCTACGTTATCCTTATGTACCCCTAATCTGCTGCCCCTAACACCGCCGACCCCTGTATTATATTTATTAACCCCTAATCTGCCCCCCTCAACGTCGCCTCCACCTGCCTACACTTATTAACCCCTAATCTGCCGACCGCAAAGCGCCGCCACCTACGTTATCCTTATGTACCCCTAATCTGCTGCCCCTAACACCGCCGACCCCTATATTATATTTATTAACCCCTAATCTGCCCCCCACAACGTCGCCTCCACCTGCCTACACTTCTTAACCCCTAATCTACCGACCGGACCTGAGCGCTACTATAATAAAGTTATTAACCCCTAATCCGCCTCACTAACCCTATCATAAATAGTATTAACCCCTAATCTGCCCTCCCTAACATCGCCGACACCTAACTTAAATTATTAACCCCTAATCTGCCGACCGAATCTCGCCGCTATTCTAATAAATGTATTAACCCCTAAAGCTAAGTCTAACCCTAATACTAACACCCCCCTAAGTTAAATATAATTTAAATCTAACTAAATTAATTATCTCTTATTAAATAAATTATTCCTATTTAAAGCTAAATACTTACCTGTAAAATAAATCCTAATATAGCTACAATATAAATTATAATTATATTATAGATATTTTAGGATTTATATTTATTTTACAGGTAACTTTGTATTTATTTTAACCAGGTACAATAGCTATTAAATAGTTAAGAACTATTTAATAGCTAAAATAGTTAAAATAATTACAAATTTACCTGTAAAATAAATCCTAACCTAAGTTACAAATAAACCTAACACTAGACTATCAATAAATTAATTAAATAAACTACCTACAATTACCTACAATTAACCTAACACTACACTATCAATAAACAGGGCCCTTTGCGGGGCATGCCCCAAGAAGTTCAGCTCTTTTGCCTGTAAAAGAAAAAATACAATACCCCCCCCCCCACATTACAACCCACCACCCACATACCCCTAAACTAACCCAAACCCCCCTTAAATAAACCTAACACTAAGCCCCTGAAGATCATCCTACCTTGTCTTCACCATACCAGGTTCACCGATCGGTCCAGAAGAGCTCCTCCGATGTCCTGATCCAAGCCCAAGCGGGGGGCTGAAGAGGTCCATGATCCGGCTGAAGTCTTCATCCAAGCGGGCCAGAAGAGGTCTTCCATCCGATTGAAGTCTTCATCCAAGCGGCATCCATCCGGAGCGAAGCGGCAGCATCCTGAAGACCTCCACCGCGGAACATCCATCCTGGCCGACGACTGAACGACGAATTACGGTTCCTTTAAATGACGTCATCCAAGATGGCGTCCCTCGAATTCCGATTGGCTGATAGGATTCTATCAGCCAATCGGAATTAAGGTAGGAATATTCTGATTGGCTGATGGAATCAGCCAATCAGAATCAAGTTCAATCCGATTGGCTGATCCGATCAGCCAATCAGATTGAGCTCGCATTCTATTGGCTATTCCGGATCAGCCAATCGGATTGAACTTGATTCTGATTGGCTGATTCCATCAGCCAATCAGAATATTCCTACCTTAATTCCGATTGGATGAAGACTTCAATCGGATGGAAGACCTCTTCTGGCCCGCTTGGATGAAGACTTCAGCCGGATCATGGACCTCTTCAGCCCCCCGCTTGGGCTTGGATCAGGACATCGGAGGAGCTCTTCTGGACCGATCGGTGAACCTGGTATGGTGAAGACGTGGTAGGATGATCTTCAGCGGCTTAGTGTTAGGTTTATTTAAGGGGGTTTGGGTTAGATTAGGGGTATGTGGGTGGTGGGTTGTAATGTTGGGGGGGGTATTGTATCTTTTACAGGCAAAAGAGCTGAACTTCTTGGGGCATGCCCCGCAAAGGGCCCTGTTCAGGGCTGGTAAGGTAAAAGAGCTTTGAACTTTAGTAATTTAGAATAGGGTAGGGCATTTTTTTATTTTGGGGGGCTTTGTTATTTTATTAGGGGGCTTAGAGTAGGTGTAATTAGTTTAAAATTGTTGTAATATATTTCTAATGTTTGTAAATATTTTTTTATTTTTTGTAACTTAGTTCTTTTTTATTTTTTGTACTTTAGCTAGTTTATTTAATTGTATTTCTTTGTAGCAATTGTATTTAATTAATTTATTGATAGTGTAGTGTTAGGTTAATTGTAGGTAATTGTAGGTAGTTTATTTAATTAATTTATTGATAGTCTAGTGTTAGGTTTATTTGTAACTTAGGTTAGGATTTATTTTACAGGTAAATTTGTAATTATTTTAACTATTTTAGCTATTAAATAGTTCTTAACTATTTAATAGCTATTGTACCTGGTTAAAATAAATACAAAGTTACCTGTAAAATAAATATAAATCCTAAAATATCTATAATATAATTATAATTTATATTGTAGCTATATTAGGATTTATTTTACAGGTAAGTATTTAGCTTTAAATAGGAATAATTTATTTAATAAGAGATAATTAATTTCGTTAGATTTAAATTATATTTAACTTAGGGGGGTGTTAGTATTAGGGTTAGACTTAGCTTTAGGGGTTAATACATTTATTAGAATAGCGGCGAGATTCGGTCGGCAGATTAGGGGTTAATAATTTAAGTTAGGTGTCGGCGATGTTAGGGAGGGCAGATTAGGGGTTAATACTATTTATGATAGGGTTAGTGAGGCGGATTAGGGGTTAATAACTTTATTATAGTAGCGCTCAGGTCTGGTCGGCAGATTAGGGGTTAAGAAGTGTAGGCAGGTGGAGGCGACGTTGTGGGGGGCAGATTAGGGGTTAATAAATATAATATAGGGGTCGGCGGTGTTAGGGGCAGCAGATTAGGGGTTAATAATAATATGCAGGGGTCAGCGATAGCGGGGGCGGCAGATTAGGGGTTAATAAGTGTAAGGTTAGGGGTGTTTACATGTTAGAGTGTTAGGTGCAGACGTAGGAAGGGTTACCGCATAGCAAACAATGGGGCTGCGTTAGGAGCTGAACGCGGCTTTTTTGCAGGTGTTTGGTTTTTTTTCAGCTCAAACAGCCCCATTGTTTCCTATGGGAGAATCGTGCACGAGCACGTTTTTGAGGCTGGCCGCGTCCGTAAGCAACTCTGGTATTGAGAGTTGAAGCTGCGTTAAAAATGCTCTACGCTCCTTTTTTGGAGCCTAACGCAGTTTTTATGTGGACTCTCGATACCAGAGTTATTTTTATGGTGCGGCCAGAAAAAAGCCGGCGTTAGTTTTTCGGGTCGTTACCGACAAAACTCCAAATCTAGGCCTAAAAATGTTATTGTTTAAAAAGATAGATAATCCCTTTATTTACCATTCGTCAGTTTTGCATAACCAACACTGTTATAGAAATATACTTTTTACCTCTGTGATTACCTTTTATCTAAGCTTCTACAGACTGGCTCCTTATCTCAGATCTTCTGACTGACTTGTATTTCAGGCAATAAGTGCTGACTCTTGAATAAGTCCACATGCATGAGCACAATGTTATTTATATGAAACGCATGAACTAATGCCCTCTAGCTGTGAAAAACTGTCAAATGCTTTTAGGAAGTTGTTTAAAATTACATGCCCTATCTGAATCATGAAAGTTTAATTTTGACTCTACTATCCCTTTAAATAACAAAAAGTGAGGAATAAATTCAGAAATGTCTAACCCATACAGCACAGCCGATCATAAGCTTCCATTTCATGGAAAAGTTTCAGCCTCAAGACTGTTTTTGCTGCTTCTTGTGGCGAGGACAAAAGCGATGTACAGCCTTGGTAAAATTGTGACTACCTAGCGACTGGCCTTAAACTTCTCTAATCACATTGGAGGTATGGAATAGTCTAGGTGAATATATTGACTGGACTTGCATATTCATTTGTAAGAATTAACAACTTTTCTTTCATGTAATTGGCAAGAGTCCATGAGCTAGTGACGTATGGGATATACAATCCTACCAGGAGGGGCAGAGTTTCCCAAACCTCAAATACCTATAAATACACCCCCACCACACCCACAATTCAGTTTTACAAACTTTGCCTCCTATGGAGGTGGTGAAGTAAGTTTGTGCTTGATTTTTTATGATTTCTTCTGTGATAAGCGCTTCTAAGCATTCTGAAGCACAATTCCTCTGAGAGTACAGTGTTTGTCAGAGGGATGTGAAGAGAGTATCGCCTATTTGATTTTATGGTTTTCATTACAGGAAATCTTTTCAAGGGTTCTCTGTTATTGGTCGTAGGGATTAATCTCCTACCTCCCTTTTCAGATCGACGATATACTCTTATATACCATTACCTCTGCTGATAGCTTTCAGTACTGGTTTGGCTATCTGCTATATGTGGATGGGTGTCTTTCCGTAAGTATGTATCATTATTTAAGGCACTCTCTGCTATGGTTTGGTGCTTTATGTTTTAATATAAAGTTTTAAATATATGTATTTTACTTATATTTGCCATGAGTCAGGTCTATGTGTATTTCCCTTTGCAGTCCAGCAGTTTTGTTATGGGAATCATGTTTTAGGAAGTATGTCTTACCTGGGGTATAGTCTTTTTTCAATTTGACTTGTTTTTTCTTGGAAAACTTGCGGGCAAATTAGGCTTGCGAGGGTGCAAAATGCTGTTATTTATTGCATCATTCTTGGCGCAAGAAATTTTTTGGGCACGAATGTGCATCTGTCATGACACAAGTTCATAATTTCCTGTGTCTTAGTTGATGCTAGGTTGTTTGGCGCAGAATGGTGTTTGTTATGACGCAAGTTGCATCATTTCCAGATGTTTGTTGGCTCCAAAACATTTCTCAACTTCCTTTTGCGTCGTGCGTCATACTTGGCGCCAAAAAATTTAGTATTATTTTACCTCACTTTCTATATGCTCCTTGCCTTCTTTATGTTCAGAGGGCTATGCTATTTGCTTTTTTTTTTGGCAATTTTAGCATTTGGATTTTTTCCCTTTCCTGAAACTGCTATATGTGGAAATAAGATATTTCTGTTTAATGTTATTTTTTCTTTTTTCCATTTTACAAAATGTCTCAATCGGATCCTGTCTCAGAAGCTGCTGTAGGAACCATGCTGCCTGAACACAGTTCTACCAAAGCTAAGTGTATGTGTTGTAAGATAGTTTAAATTATATCTCCAGCTGTAGTATGTAACAGTTGTCATGATAAGCTTTTGTA
The DNA here is from genome assembly GCF_027579735.1 of Bombina bombina. NCBI lineage: Eukaryota > Metazoa > Chordata > Amphibia > Anura > Bombinatoridae > Bombina > Bombina bombina. Next base: position 370,310,154 of record NC_069501.1, on the reverse strand, counting down.
TGCATAAAAGGTTTCTATTAGTGCTAGTACCATATCTGTTGTTCCTTCAACATCTAAAGTACATGATATCCCTGTTGATATGAAAAATTATATTGCTGAGGCGATACAGAAGACTATGGCTGCTATACCGCCTTCAAATAAATGTAAAAGGTCTTTAAAACTTCTCATAATACTGATGAAATTTGTAATGACCGGCAACATACTGATATATCCTCCTTTGATGAGGATCTCTCTGATTCAGAAGATCCTACTTCAGACATTGACACTGATAACTGATCTTATCTTTTTAAGATTGAGTATATTTGTTCTTTGTTAAAAGAAGTGTTAATAACTTTGGATATTAAGGGGCCTGATCCTCTTGATAATAAATCCAGTAAATGTTTAAATTCTGTCTATAAACCTCTTGTGACTACTCCTGAGGTTTTTCCTGTTCCTGATGCTATTTCTCATGTGATGGCTAAGGAATGGCCTAAGCCGGGTACTTCTTTTGTTCTTTCTTCAAGGTTTAAAAAGTTGTATCCTTTGCCAGTGGGTAAATTAGAGTTTTGGGAAAAAGCCCCTAAGGTTGATGGGGCTATTTCTACTCTTGCTAAACATACTACTATTCCTATGGAAGATAGTACCTCTTTTAAGGATCCTTTAGATAGGAATATTGAATCTTATCTAAGGAAAACAGAATTTATGCTTACCTGATAAATTACTTTCTCCAACGGTGTGTCCGGTCCACGGCGTCATCCTTACTTGTGGGAATATCTCTTCCCCAACAGGAAATGGCAAAGAGTCCCAGCAAAGCTGGCCATATAGTCCCTCCTAGGCTCCGCCCACCCCAGTCATTCGACCGACGGACAGGAGGAAAAAAATAGGAGAAACCATATGGTACTGTGGTGACTGTAGTTAGAGAAAATAATTCATCAGACCTGATTAAAAAACCAGGGCGGGCCGTGGACCGGACACACCGTTGGAGAAAGTAATTTATCAGGTAAGCATAAATTCTGTTTTCTCCAACATTGGTGTGTCCGGTCCACGGCGTCATCCTTACTTGTGGGAACCAATACCAAAGCTTTAGGACACGGATGAAGGGAGGGAGCAAATCAGGTCACCTAAACGGAAGGCACCACGGCTTGCAAAACCTTTCTCCCAAAAATAGCCTCCGAAGAAGCAAAAGTATCAAATTTGTAAAATTTGGCAAAAGTGTGCAGTGAAGACCAAGTCGCTGCCTTACATATCTGATCAACAGAAGCCTCGTTCTTGAAGGCCCATGTGGAAGCCACAGCCCTAGTGGAGTGAGCTGTGATTCTTTCAGGAGGCTGCCGTCCGGCAGTCTCGTAAGCCAATCGGATGATGCTTTTAAGCCAAAAAGAAAGAGAGGTAGAAGTCGCTTTTTGACCTCTCCTTTTACCAGAGTAGACGACAAACAGAGAAGATGTTTGTCTGAAATCTTTTGTAGCTTCTAAATAGAATTTTAGAGCATGGACTACGTCCAAATTGTGTAACAAACGTTCCTTCTTTGAAACTGGATTCGGACACAAAGAAGGTACAACTATCTCCTGGTTAATATTTTTGTTAGAAACAACCTTTGGAAGAAAACCAGGCTTAGTACGCAAAACCACCTTATCTGCATGGAACACCAGATAGGGCGGAGCACACTGCAGAGCAGATAACTCTGAAACTCTTCTAGCAGAAGAAATAGCAACCAAAAACAAAACTTTCCAAGATACAACTTAATATCTATGGAATGTAGAGGTTCAAACGGAACCCCTTGAAGAACTGAAAGAACTAAATTTAAACTCCAGGGAGGAGTCAAAGGTCTGTAAACAGGCTTGATCCTAACCAGAGCCTGAACAAATGCTTGAACATCTGGCATAGCTGCCAGTCGTTTGTGTAGTAAGACAGATAAAGCAGAAATCTGTCCCTTTAGAGAACTCGCAGATAATCCTTTATCCAAACCTTCTTGCAGAAAGGAAAGAATCTTAGGAATTGTAATCTTATTCCAAGGTAATCCCTTGGATTCACACTAGCAGATATATCTTTTCCATATCTTATGGTAAATCTTTCTAGTTACCGGTTTTCTGGCCTGAACCAGAGTATCAATCACAGAATCTGAAAACCCACGCTTTGATAGAATCAAGCGTTCAATCTCCAAGCCGTCAGCTGGAGGGAGACCAGATTTGGATGTTCGAATGGACCCTGAACAAGAAGGTCCTGTCTCAAAGGTAGCTTCCATGGTGGAACCGATGACATATTCACCAGGTCTGCATACCAAGTCCTGCGTGGCCACACAGGGGCTATCAAGATCACCGAGGCCCTCTCCTGTTTGATCCTGGCTACCAGCCTGGGAATGAGAGGAAACGGTGGAAACACATAAGCTAGGTTGAAAGTCCAAGGCGCTACTAGTGCATCCACTAGAGTCGCCTTGGGATCCCTGGATCTGGACCCGTAGCAAGGAACTTTGAAGTTCTGACGAGACGCCATCAGATCCATGTCTGGAATGCCCCATAGTTGCGTCAACTGGGCAAAGATCTCCGGGTGGAGTTCCCACTCCCCCGGATGGAATGTCTGACGACTCAAATAATCCGCTTCCCAGTTTTCCACACCTGGAATGTGGATCGCAGATAGGTGGCAGGAGTGATTCTCCGCCCATTGTATTATTTTGGTCACTTCTTTCATCGCCAGGGAACTCCTTGTTCCCCCCTGATGATTGAGATACGCAACAGTCGTCATGTTGTCTGATTGGAATCTTATGAATCTGGCCTTTGCTAGCTGAGGCCAAGCCTTGAGAGCATTGAATATCGCTCTTAGTTCCAGAATGTTTATCGGGAGAAGAGACTCTTCCCGAGACCACAGTCCCTGAGCGTTCAGGGATTCCCAGACTGCGCCCCAGCCCACTAGGCTGGCGTCGGTCGTGACGATGACCCACTTTGGACTGCGGAAGCTCATTCCCTGGGATAGGTGATCCTGGGTTAGCCACCAACGGAGTGAGTCTCTGGTCTTCTGATCTACTTGAATCACTGGAGACAAGTCTGTATAATCCCCATTCCACTGTTTCAGCATGCACAGTTGTAATGGTCTTAGATGAATTCGCGCAAAAGGAACTATGTCCATTGCCGCAACCATCAACCCTACTACTTCCATGCACTGAGCTATGGAAGGACGTGGAACAGAATGAAGAACTTGACAAGCGCTTAGAAGTTTTGACTTTCTGACATCTGTCAGAAAGATCTTCATTTCTAAGGAATCTATTATTGTTCCCAAGAAGGGAACTCTGGTTGACGGAGACAGAGAACTTTTTTCTATGTTCACCTTCCATCCGTGAGATCTGAGAAAGGCCAGAACGATGTCTGTATGAGCCTTTGATTTTGAAAGGGACGACGCTTGTATTAGAATGTCGTCCAAGTATGGTACTACTGCAATGCCCCTCGGTCTTAGAACCGCTAGAAGGGACCCGAGTACCTTTGTGAAAATCCTTGGAGCAGTGGCTAATCCGAATGGGAGGGCCACAAACTGGTAATGTTTGTCCAGAAAGGCGAACCTTAGGAACTGATGATGTTCTTTGTGGATAGGAATATGTAGGTACGCATCCTTTAGATCCATGGTAGTCATAAATTGACCTTCCTGGATAGTGGGTAGAATCGTTCGAATGGTTTCCATTTTGAACGATGGTACCCTGAGAAATTTGTTTAGGATCTTTAAATCCAGAATTGGTCTGAAGGTTCCCTCTTTTTTGGGAACTACGAACAGATTTGAGTAAAATCCCATTCCTTGTTCCGTCATTGGAACGGGGTGTATCACTCCCATCTTTAACAGGTCTTCTACACAATGTAAGAACGCCTGTCTCTTTATTTGGTTTGAGGATAAGTGAGACATGTGGAACCTTCCCTTTGGGGGTAGTTCCTTGAATTCCAGAAGATAACCCTGAGAAACTATTTCTAGCATCCAGGGATCCTGAACATCTCTTGCCCAAGCCTGGGCAAAGAGAGAGAGTCTGCCCCCCACTAGATCCGGTCCCGGATCGGGGGCTACTCCTTCATGCTGTTTTGTTAGCAGCGGCAGGCTTCTTGGCCTGCTTACCCTTGTTCCAGCCTTGCATCGGTTTCCAAGGTGGTTTGGACTGTGAGGTATTACCCTCTTGCTTAGAGGATGCAGAATTAGAGCCCGGTCCGTTCCTGAAATTACGAAAGGAACGAAAATTAGACTTATTCTTGGCCTTGAAAGGCCTATCTTGTGGGAGGGCGTGACCCTTTCCCCCAGTGATGTCTGAGATAATCTCTTTCAATTCTGGTCCAAAGAGAGTTTTACCCTTGAAGGGGATGTTAAGCAATTTTGTCTTGGATGATACATCCGCTGACCAAGACTTTAGCCAAAGCGCTCTGCGCGCCACAATTGCAAACCCTGAATTTTTCGCCGCTAATCTAGCTATTTGCAAAGCGGCATCTAAAATAAAAGAGTTAGCCAACTTAAGTGCGTGAACTCTGTCCATAACCTCCTCATATGGAGTCTCTCTACTGAGCGACTTTTCTAGTTCCTCGAACCAGAACCACGCTGCTGTAGTGACAGGAACAATGCACGAAATGGGTTGAAGAAGGTAACCTTGCTGTATAAAAATCTTTTTAAGCAAACCCTCCAATTTTTTATCCATAGGATCTTTGAAAGCACAATTATCCTCGATAGGAATAGTAGTGCGCTTGTTTAGAGTAGAAACTGCCCCCTCGACCTTAGGGACTGTCTGCCATAAGTCCTTTCTGGGGTCGACCATAGGAAATAATTTCTTAAATATAGGAGGGGGAACAAAAGGTATGCCGGGCTTCTCCCATTCCTTATTCACTATGTCTGCCACCCGCTTGGGTATAGGAAAAGCGTCGGGGTGCACCGGAACCTCTAGGAACTTGTCCATCTTGCATAATTTTTCTGGAATGACCAGGTTGTCACAATCATCCAGAGTAGATAACACCTCCTTAAGTAGTGCGCGGAGATGTTCTAATTTAAATTTAAATGTCACAACATCAGGTTCAGCCTGTTGGGAAATTTTTCCTGAATCTGAAATTTCCCCATCTGACAAAACCTCCCTCATGGCCCCTTCAGATTGGTGTGAGGGTATGACAGAACAATTATCATCAGCGCCCTCCTGCTCTTCAGTGTTTAAAACAGAACAATCGTGCTTTCTCTGATATGCAGGCATTTTGGATAAAATATTTGCTATGGAGTTATCCATTACAGCCGTCAATTGTTGCATGGTAATAAGCATTGGCGCGCTAGAAGTACTAGGGGCCTCCTGCGTGGGCAAAACTGGCGTAGACACAGAAGGAGATGATGTAGAACCATGTCTACTCCCTTCATCTGAGGAATTATCTTGGGCAATTTCATTATCTGTGGCAGTACTATCCTTACTTTGTTTGGACGCTATGGCACAATTATCACACAATTTTGAAGGGGGAGACACATTGGCTTTCATACATATAGAACATAGCTTATCTGAAGGCACAGACATGTTAAACAGGCTTAAACTTGTCAATAAAGCACAAAAACCGTTTTAAAACAAAACCGTTACTGTCTCTTTAAATTTTAAACAGAGCACACTTTATTACTGAATATGTGAAAAAATATGAAGGAATTGTTCAAAATTTACCAAAATTTCACCACAGTGTCTTAAAGCATTAAAAGTATTGCACACCAATTTTCAGAGCTTTAACCCTTAAAATAACGAAACCGGAGCCGATACAGATTTAACCCCTATACAGTCCCAGCTACAGCCTTTGCTGTGACTTTACCAAGCCCAGAGGGGAATACGATACCAAATGATGCCTTTTAGGAACTTTTCCAACTACTTTCAGGTCCTCACACATGCATCTGCAAGTCTTGCTCTCAAAAACAACTGCGCAGTAATGGCGCGAAAATGAGGCTCAGCCTAAAACTGTGAAGGCCCTTCCTGACTGGAAAAGGTGTCTAACATAGTGCCTGATGTTAAAAAACGTTCCCCAAGTTTATAAGTGTGAATTATCATCATAAACATGTATAAAATGTCCAAATAAAGCAATCGATTTAGCCCATAAAAGTGTCTACCAGTTTTATAGCCCATATTAAGCCCTTTATTCTGTTTGAGACTAAGAAAATGGCTTACCGGTCCCCATGAGGGGAAATGACAGCCTTCCAGCATTACACAGTCTTGTTAGAAATATGGCTAGTCATACCTTAAGCAGAAAAGTCTGCTAACTGTTTCCCCCAACTGAAGTTACTTCATCTCAACAGTCCTATGTGGAAACAGCAATCGATTTTAGTTACTGTCTGCTAAAATCATCTTCCTCTCACAAACAGAAATCTTCATCCTTTTCTGTTTCAGAGTAAATAGTACATACCAGCACTATTTTAAAATAACAAACTCTTGATAGTAGAATAAAAAACTACAACTAAACACCACAAACTCTTAACCATCTCCGTGGAGATGTTGCCTGTGCAACGGCAAAGAGAATGACTGGGGTGGGCGGAGCCTAGGAGGGACTATATGGCCAGCTTTGCTGGGACTCTTTGCCATTTCCTGTTGGGGAAGAGATATTCCCACAAGTAAGGATGACACCGTGGACCGGACACACCAATGTTGGAGAAAGCTCATTTGCATTCTGGCTATATGCTCAGACCTGCCATTTCTATGGCTGATGTTGCGGTTGCATCAACTTTTTGGTTGGATAGCTTAGCACAACGGGAAAAAGACTCTGATTTGCATAGCATTGTTCATTTGCTTCAACATGCTAATCATTTTATCTGTGATGCTATTTTTGATATCATCAAGATTAATGTTAAATCTATGTCTTTGGCTATTTTAGCTAGAAGAGATTTATGGCTCAAATCATGGAATGCTGACATGGTATCTAAATCCAGGTTACTATCTCTATCATTCCAGGGTAATAATTTGTTTGGTTCCCAGTTGGATTCTATTATTTCCACTATTACTGGGGGGAAGGGAGTTTTTTTACCTCAAGATAAAAAGTCTAAAGGCAAATCTAAAGCTTCTAATTGGTTTCGTTCCTTTCGTCAGAATAGAGAACAGAAAACCACTCCTTCCCCTAAAGACTCTGGCTCCAATTGGACGCCATCCTCAAGTTGGAATACATCCAAGCCTTACAAGAAACCAAAGACAGCCCCCAAGACTGCATGAAGGTGTGACCCTCGATCCAGTTCTGCTGGTGGGGGGCAGATTAAAATTATTTCAAGATGTTTGGGCAGGTTCCATTCAGAATCATTGGATTCAGAATATTGTCTCTCAGGGGTATCAAATAGGTTTCAGAATAAGACCTCCTGTGAGAAGATTTTTTTCTCTCTCACGTTCCCACAAATCCTTTGAAAGCTCAGACTTTTCTAAAGTGTGTATCAGATATAGAGCTTTCAGGGGTGGTTGTACCAGTTCCAATTCTGGAACAAGGTCTGGGTTTTTATTCAAATCTATTCAATGTCCAGAAGAAGGAAAATTCTTTCAGACCAGTTCTGGATCTGAAGTTTTTGAATAATTTTGTATGAGTCCCAACTTTCAAGATGGTGACTATAAGGACTATTCTGCCTTTTGTTCAGCATGGTCATTTCATGTCCTCAATAGACTTACAGGATGCGTATCTTCATATTCCGATTCATCCAGACCACTATCGGTTTCTGAGATTCTCTTTTCTAGGCAACAGCTCCAAGAATCTTTTCGAAGGTTCTCGGTGCCCTTCTATCTGTAATCAGAGAGTAGGGTATTGCGGTGTTTCCTTATTTGGGTGATATCTTGGTACTGGCTCAATCTTTTCATTTAGCAGAATCTCACATGAATCAACTTGTGTTGTTTCTTCAAAGACATGGTTGAAGGATCAATTTACCAAAGAGTTCTTTGATTCCTCAGAAAAGGGTCACATTTTTAGGTTTCCAGATAGATTCAGTGTCCATGACTCTTTAACAGACAAGAGAGAAATGAAATTGGTTTCTGCCTGCCGAAACCTTCAGTCTCGATCATTCCCTTCAGTGGCTATGTGCATTGAAGTTTTAGGTCTCATGACTGCAGCATCAGAAGCGATCACCTTTGCTCGTTTTCATATGAGACCTCTGCAGCTTTGCATGCTGAATCAATGGTGCAGGGATTATACTCGGATATCACAGTTGATATACTTAAATCCCAACATTCAACTCTCTCTGTCTTGGTGGTTAGTCCATCATCAGATTATTCAAGGGGCCTCTTTTGTTCATTCTGCCTGGACTGTGATTTCAACAGATGCAAGTCTCACAGGTTGGGGAGCTGTCTGGGGGTCTCTGACAGCACAAGGAGTTTGGAATCCTCAAGAGACGGGGTTACCAATCAATATTTTAGAACTCCATGCTATTTTCATGGCTCTTCAGGCTTGGCCGCTATTATAGAGAGAATTATTCATTCATTTTCAGACAGACAATATCACAACTGTGGCATATGTCAATCATCAAGGGGGGACTCACATTCCTTTAGCAATGAAAGAAGTATCTCGGATAATTTCTTGGGCGGAATTCAACTCCTGTCTAATTTCTGCTATACATATCCCAGGTGTAGACAATTGGGAAGCGGATTATCTCAGTCGTCAGTCCTTACATCCAGGGGAGTGGTCTCTCCATCCAGAAGTATTTTGTCAGATTGTACAGATGTGGGGTCTCCCTGAAATAGATCTGATGGCTTCCCATCTAAACAAGAAGCTTCCCAGGTACCTTTCCAGGTCCAGGGATCCTCAGGCGGAGATAGTGAATGCGTTAGCAGTTCATTGGTTTTACCAACCTGCTTACATTTTTCCGCCTCTAGTTCTTCTTCCAAGGGTGATCTCCAAGATCATATTGGAACAATCGCATGTGTTTTCTGATAACACCAGCATGGCCTCACAGGTTTTGGTATGCAGATCTTGTCCGGATGTCCAGTTGCCAACCTTGGTTACTTCCTTTAAGGCCGGACCTTCTGTCTCAAGGGATGTTTTTCCATCAGGATCTCAAATCACTAAATTTGAAGGTATGGAAATTGAATGCTAAGTACTTAGTCATAGAGGTTTTTCTGACTGTGATTAATACTATGCTACAGGCACGTAAGTCTGTTTCAAGGAAGATTTATTATCGGGTTTGGAAAACCTATATTTCATGGTGTTTTTCTCATAAATTCTCTTGGCATTCTTTTAGGATTCCTAACATTTTACAGTTTCTTCAGGATGGTTTGGATAAAGGTTTGTCTGCAAGTACATTGAAGGGACAAATCTCTGCTCTGTTTTATTTCATAGAAAGATTGCTAAACTTCCTGATATTCACTGTTTTGTTCAGGCTTTGGTTCATATAAAGCCTGTTGTTAAATCAATCTCTCCTCCTTGGGAGTCTTAATTTGGTTTTGAAGGCTTTGCAGGCTTCACCTTTTGAGCCTATGCATTCTTTGGATATTAAACTACTTTCTTGGAAACTGTTGTTTCTTTTGGCTATCTCTTCAGCTAGAAGAGTTTCTGAATTGTCTGCTCTCTCTTGTGAGTCTCCTCTTGTGATTTTCCATCAGGATAAGGCTGTTTTGTGGACTTTGTTAAAATTTCTTCCTAAGGTTGTGAATTCTAACAATATCAGTAGGGAAATTGTTGTTCCTTCTTGGTGTCCTAATCTCAAGAATACGCTTGAAAGATCTTTACATTCTTTGGATGTTGTAAGAGCTTTAAAATATTATGTCAAAGCTACTAAAGATTTCAGGAAGACTTCTAGTCTATTTGTTGTTTTTTTCTGGTCCTAGGAAAGGTCAGAAAGCTTTTGATTCACAATGCTTATTTAGAGGCGGGACAGTCTCCGCCTCAGAGAATTACAGCTCATTCTACCAGATCAGTCGCCACTTCTTGGGCTTTTAAGAATGAAACTTCGGTTGATCAGATTTGCAAAGCAGCAACTTCTTCTTTGCATACATTTACTACATTTTACATTTTGATGTATTTGCTTCTTCTGAAGCAGTCTTTGGTAGAAAAGTTCTTCAGGCAGCTGTCTCAGTTTGATTCTTCTGTGCCACTAGCTCATGGACTCTTGCCAATTACATGAAAGAAAACATAATTTATGTAAGAACTTACCTGATAAATTAATTTCTTTCATATTGGCAAGAGTCCATGAGGCCCACCCTTTTTATGGTGGTTATGACTTTTGTATAAAAGCACAATTATTTTTCCAGTTCCTCTTTTTGTATGCTTTTTTACTCCTTATTTTATCACCCCACTACTTGGCTTTTTCGTTAAACGGAATTGTGGGTGTGGTGAGGGGTGTATTTATAGGCATTTTGAAGTTTGGGAAACTTTACCCCTCCTGGTAGGATTGTATATCCCATATGTCAATAGCTCATGGACTCTTGCCAATATAAAAGAAATGAATTTATCAGGTAAGTTCTTACATAAATTATGTTTTATCACAGTTTTTGCAGCTGTCATGAAATACAATAAATGATCAATCCCTTTGATAAGGTAACAGCTGAATGAATGCATGTAACAATTTTTTTTAAAAATTGTTCATATGGTTAAAAACATTATTCTAAAGGTGAGAAAGGTTTCACATTTATACTATTTAATAATGATCTTTGTTGGTTGATTGATTCCTGTGTCAGCTAATAAGTATGTAAGCTTCACTTTTGTACTTGGCCATTCCTGACCCAATAGGGTCATTATACCCACACTTACACACGGAATGAGAATGCTGCCAGAAAGAGATAGGAGAAAGAAAGGTGGCAAAATAAATAACTTAGAGAGAGAAAAAGAGAGAATAGGGAAGAAGTAGAGTAAATCATTTACGATACAACACTAAAAGGGTTTCTCTCTCGTGGCTAATCCCTTAATGGTTAGCAGTCCTCTAATGCTGATAACCCTAAAAAAATAGTAAACAAAAAATAAGGGAAGCACTAAAGAAGCTGAAAGAGATCTCCTTTGTAAGTTACAAAGTGTATATGTAAACCACTAATTATGTAATCTAATGAAATAAGTGAAAAAATATCTGATGAAATGTGAAATCGAATAAATAAAAAATAATAAAAAATAAAATAATATTGTGTCACAGATAAAATAATCTGATTATTTATTAGTACATATAAGTCCAGAATAGCAAGATAACAAATAGACTAATTAATAAAAAAAATGATGATGCCGGCATCTAGTTGATTACTCTCTAAAATAATTCATAAAGTAAAATACAAAATGGATACAAGATAGGTACATACTGTAGATGTTACCTTGTTAGAATATTAACAAGATAAACGTATGTACATTCTAAATGATACAATGAAACAAAGTATACTATAAGTTAATACAAATGTAACAATTAGGTGAAAATGTATTGTTGCAATGATGAGGGCCTAAGTGTATAGGGCGGTTTTTGGCAATAATATGCCGTATTCCACGGTTTAAACAATGTCTCTTTTGTAGTATGAAAAAGGGGATCAATACCTTTTGTGAAACGTTATTTGTGTGTTGTATGGTGTACAACCACTGAAAAGCGGCTTCTATATCGGGCTTTTTGAACAACACAGTCATTGGTCTTGCAGCAGTGTTTGACTCACTGTGACTCAGTCTAGGTAGCGAGTATATCCCAAAAAACTGTTTAACTCACTGTGACTCTTTCTGGGAAGCGAGTATATCCCCAAAAAACAGTTTAGGATTTTTTCTCCATTTGTTCTTGTTACGATTTGGCAGGAGTGTCGCTTCTGTTTTAGTGTACTCCAGGAGTCTGCTGAGTCTGATGTACAAATGCAGTCTTATATTCAGAATCAGCCTGATGTGTACATTTTGGAGCAGAGAAATTAATTTAGGAGGTGTTGGCAGGTTCTGGGAAGAGGATTACGCATACAAAGTACACTCGTGACTCAATGCACCAGTCCTACTGACAATTCTCCTAGATATATGATAAGTTAACAAACTGTGAACAGATCTACGCGTTTCAGCCTTGCTGGCCTTTATCAAGATCATAGATAATAATGTTCCCTTTATGGGATATCATTCTATACCTCTCTACTATTGACTCTATTAGCGCAGCATTAAGATGAAGGGCAAAAGTGTATGACTATCTACTAACTCAACATGCTGACATCATGAGCTGACCTGGCTGCGCCCAGTCAAACACACTCAGGATTTTTACACCTACGCACTTCTACCATTTATTATTATACTAGTGGTAAAGCCTGTGTACATTGGCCAAAATGTTTAATGAAATAAATATACCTATCCATCCCTATCCCTCTATTCATCTATCCCCCTATTCCTCTGTCCTTGTCCCTATCCCCCTGTCTCTATCCCCCTGTCTCCATCCCCCTATCCCCTTTCTCCCATCCCCCTTTCCAATAACTAAAATTACAAAAAATAAAAAAAAATAAAAGTTTACAAAAATAAAAAAAGCTAAGATCATGGAGAAAACATCATTCTTCATTATCCAAAATAAAAATAAATATTCCTAATCTAATACCCCTTTTTTAAAAAAAGAAAAAAGAGCCACCCCAAAATAAAACCCTAATCTAATCTGAACTACCAATAGCCCTTAAAAGGGCATTTTGTAGGGCATTGCCCTAAGTTAAACAGCTATTTTACCTAAAAAAATACTAATCCCCCCTCTAACATTAAAACCCCCCACCCACCAAAACCCCCAAAATAAAAAAACTAACACTAATAAACCTAAACTACCCATTGCCCCTAAAGGGGCATTTGTATAGGCATTGCCTTTAAAAGGGCATTCAGCTCTTTTTCAAATTGCCCAAAAAAACCCTAATTAAAAAAAATAAAAAAATAAAAATAACACTAAAGCCCCAAATAGGTACTCACCAGCCAATAAGATTTCAGTTGCTTTCATCCTATTGGCTATTCACCAACCAATAAGATTTCAGTTGCTGTCCTCCTATTGGCTGATGTGAAAATGTCAGCCAATAGGAATGCACGATACCCCAATAAATATGGGGTACCTTGCATTTAACCTTCAGTGTGCGGCGGACGATCACATGAAGAGGAGGCTCCACACAGCCGAGGAGTGACGCCGCGGACTGCCGCTGAGGACCGCCGCCAAGAAGATCGCCACATCTGGGAACATCGCTCCGCATCTCTGCGCCGCCTTCGCTGTGGATGAAGATGATGGACCTGCCTGGAAGAAGACCTTATCCACCAGACTTCAGGAACTGTGAGTACCTGAGTACCTATTTGGGGCTTTAGTGTTTTTTTAACATTTTTTTAATTAGGGTTTTTTAGGCAATTTGAAAAAGAGCTGAATGCTTTTTTTAAGGGCACTAAAAAAGAGCTGAATGCCCTTTTAAGGGCAATGCCCAAAACAAATGCCCCTTTAGGGGCAAAGGGTAGTTTAGGTTTATTAGTGTTAGTTTTTTTATTTTGGGGGGTTTGGTGGGGGGGGGTTTAGTATATTTTTAATGTAAAAGAGCTGATTTCTTTAGGGCAATGCACTACAAAAAGCCCTTTTAAGGGCTATTGGTAGTTTATTTTTAGATTAGGGGGTGTTTTTATTTTGAGGGGGCTTTTTTATTTTCATAGGGATTAGGTTTAATTTTTTTATTTTGGATAATGTGGTTTATTATTTTTTGTAATGTTAGCCTTTTTTTATTTTCTGTAATTTTAGAATAATTTAATGTAATTTTTTTTAAGTACTGTTAGGATTTTTTATTTTATTTGTAATGTAGTATTTTTTTTTAATGTAATTAAGCGGTAAATCTAGGTGGTGTTAGGTTAGGGGGCTTACTCATTAAATAATTTTTTTGCGTTGTGGGAGTTGGTGGTTTAGGAATTATTAGGTAAATTAGGTTTAATGCGTTGTGGGGGGTTGCATGTTAGGGGTTAAAATATGTATTAGGTAGTTTGCGATGTTGGGTTTTGCGTATTTAGGGGTTAATAATTTTATTAGGTAGTTTTGTTTTTTTTCTTAATACTTCGTGCGGGCAGTTAGTTTTTTTTTTTAAATACTTATTGCGTGCGGTTATTTATTTTATTTTTTTTAATACTTATTGCGGGCGGTAAGTTTTTTTTTTTAAATACTTATTGCTGACGATAATTTTTTTTAAAATACTTATTGCGGGCGGTTAATTTTTTTCTTTGTAATGCTCTGTTTGCCTTTGCTGCATCCCGGTGTATTCCGAAAATGGCAGGGTGGTAAATAAATCCACCGAAGGTGCATCCCCGGTGTATTCCGAAAATGGCAGGGTGGTGAAAGAATCCACGAAGGTGGATTCTTTCACCATCCTACCATTTTCAGAATTCACCTGGATGCAGCTTCGCTGCTTCCAAGTGAAATCTTTTGGCTGTGCACGCAGCCAACATTCTTTTGGCTGCCTCATGCTTGCAACATTCCTTTGAGGATGCGTGCGTAACTACTGATGGCGATGGATGTGTTACAAGCGTGATTATAGTATAGATACCCAAAGGTTTATTTTACTGCTTCGCACCATTAGGACGTTCCATGCCATCCTAACAGCACTGGGCTTTAATGCCGTTAGGACAGCATGGAACGTCCTACATTATATGGCGTCCTGTAGCCTCCTCCTTTAAGGAAATGATAAATCAGACTGGGGGCATGCCTGTGATAATGTCACATAGATGATCGCATGATTTCAATTTTCCAGCGAGTCTTTACATCGGAAATTTGTTCTGATCTAAGCACTTGCTCCCTGACATAAGCCCGGCATAAAGGGGTTATTCATAGAACAGAGGTCAAACAGTTGTGAAATCAACAATAAAAACAAACTGGGGCTTGTAGATGATAGTTATTACTATGATTGAGAAAATGTGTTAGCTATAAGGACATGATCTTAAACCCCTGTTTCAACTACGAGGTCATAGTTATGATATATTTATATGGCCATGTGGATGATGATTAGATCTTATTTAATTTTGCCAGATCTCCCCCCCCCCCCATGCTGTAACGCATTTGCTATTGTTTTAACAATCGCCTAGTAGCTGGAAAGACCCAGGACCACATATTTGAAAAAAACAAAAACATAACCGCTTTAAAATAAGGGGTTTCATGATTATGTTGGAGGTAATATACTTATGGATATATCAGGTAATATTGTCATGGCGACCAACTGAAAGGTACCTGGGTGTAAGACCTCACTATTGAAAGAAGTTATATTTTAGAGCACTCAAAATGTTACCTATTTTCTAAAAAAACTCACCTACTACCTACAGTAGATGGTCATGTGACCGTTCATTTTAAAATGGGGGTCCCCTGTATAACAAATACACATATATTAGGTAGGTGATTAACATTTTTGTTTTGTATAACAGGTGCATAAGGCCACTTATTGAAAACAGGGAGCCCCCTTATTTTAGGAAGGTGTAGCCCTATGTGTGATTCACAAGCAACGAGGAAAATTATCTGCCCTTATGCACATCCCCATTGTGTTTGATATAATTGTATATAGAGACGACAACACATTGAAGGTTATATACATAATGAGGGTATGTTATTATATCTCTATTGCAACAAGTAGCTGAACCCACAGATGATAAGGGGGTCCTCTTTTACATAATGAGGGTATGTTATTATATCTCTATTGCAACAAGTAGCTGAACCCACAGATAAGGGGGGTCCTCTTTTACATAATGAGGGTATGTTATTCCATCTCTATTGCAACAAGTAGCTGAACCCACAGATGATAAGGGGGGTCCTCTTTTACATAATGAGGGTATGTTATTATATCTCTATTGCAACAAGTAGCTGAACCCAAAGATAAGGGGAGTCCTCTTTTACATAATGAGGGTATGTTATTATATCTCTATTGCAACAAGCAGCTGAACCCACAGATGATAAGGGGGGTCCTCTTTTACATAATGAGGGTATGTTATTATATCTCTATTGCAACAAGTAGCTGAACCCACAGATAATAAGGGGGTCCTCTTTTACATAATGAGGGTATGTTATTATATCTCTATTGCAACAAGTAGCTGAACCCACAGATGATAATTGGGGTCTTCTTTTTCAAAGAAAAAAAGAGGACAACCCCTCTGGATTCTCTGCACAGAAGAGGTTAAATAACATAGCATATGAGTAGAGAATTATGCCCCTCTCCCACCTCTCTCATTTGGTCAACTGACACTCTGTGATGGTCTTACTGAAGAGGCTCTTAATGTTATGCGGTTTAGTAAAAACATTATGCCTAACTAAACCAAAAAAAAAAAGTTTCAGCTGTCATAGGGCTTTAAAAAACACAAGGATTTTTATTTTAGCAGCTTTAAGCAAACTATCAGAATAATAAAATATGACTTTCTAATTGCCACAGAGGTGTGAACTTTAGAGAATGGGTATCATAGTATAACAAGCAAATGGAAAGACTGAATAGACGTGGAGAGCTTGAAAGTGGGCCAGGCCTGACAATCATATACTTTTTCATCTAATAAACTGTGAATAAACCAATGACAAGGAGGATACAGCCAATAATGCTCTTGTTAATGTATAACATTGTTGCAAAACTGCTGCCTTATAGGGCTGCAGACACGTGCACACTCCTGAACTTACCTTCCTGGTTTTCAACAAAGGATAACAAAAAAGATTGATAATAGAAATAAATTGGAAAGAGTAAATTGGAAAGTTCTTTAACATGTTCTATCTTAATCATGAAATACATTTTTTGAGTTTTATGTCCATTTAATTTTCCAGTTGAGATTAATATTACCAGTTTCTTGTTGACAGTGTGATAATTCAATTCTTATATATAATGAAAATATTGCTTTTTGATTTAAACTCTAATTAATTATACAAATGTCAATAAAGGTGATATAACATTTAATTGCATGGAACACTTATCTGTATTAGACATGTTGATACAATATATAGGTTCACAGAAAACTCACCCATATTACAAGCTTGTCCAGTCAGTGCATATAACTGTTGCTGATAAGCCCATTCCTCATCACTGGGTGCCGAGATAATAAATAATCGCCTTCGCCAGCGGAATCTGTGGAAAACAATTGGTATTTTTATGACCCACAATGTAGCAAAGATCCTTTCAGTTCTTTAAATACTGTACATATTTAACGGCTTAATTTCTCTGGGGAACACTTTCTCCCTAGTGATACAAACATCTGAAAATTCTGGATTATACTAATGAGATTGTTAAATAAAATATGCAGATATCCTTCAAACTTTAATGGAAATGATAGTGCACGACAAACATTAAAATGTGTGTATATATATATATATATATATATATATATATACACACATACACACACACACATATATATATATATATAAATACTAGCTAGGAAAGGGAAGGCACTCTCAGGATTTATATACATCAAAGTTAGTTTATTGTTTATAACAACAACGTTAGAAAGTCATAAGGATAGGTCGACGTTTCGGCTTACATAGAAGCCTTCATCAAGACAGATGAACAACTCACAACGGCGACTAGCAGCCGCACACAACACCACCGGCAAAAAACGGTGGTGTTGTGTGCGGCTGCTAGTCGCCGTTGTGAGTTGTTCATCTGTCTTGATGAAGGCTTCTATGTAAGCCGAAACGTCGACCTATCCTTATGACTTTCTAACGTTGTTGTTATAAACAATAAACTAACTTTGATGTATATAAATCCTGAGAGTGCCTTCCCTTTCCTAGCTATTATCTACAATCCATTGAGGATTGCACCCAGGTGCTTCATTATTAGTTGAAGCTGGAGTGCTGGAACACGTGCTAATTGGATATATATATATATATATATATATATAAATGATGCCAATGAATTCCATCTTTTTTGTTTAAACATCCAATCCTTCACTGTAAAGCTTTACTTTTTGTGCTGTTGTCGGTCACAATGTCAAATCAGGTCTCACAATTTCACATTTTATCATTTTCACAAACAAGCCAATCACTTGCGCTTTTTAGTTACCTTCACTTTTTTATGATGCGGCTTAAATATATGAAACATAAACTTTTTATTTTATGATTCAAAGCATGCAATTTTGAAAAAAGTTTATAATTTACTTCTATTATCAAATCTGCTTTGTTCCCATGGTATTCTTAGTTAAAGTGATACCCAGGTAGGTATCTAGAACATTACATGTCTGGAAATAGCGCTGCCAGCTAGAACTCTTGCAAATAGATGACATTCTTGCAAAAGTACTGCTATATAGTAATCCAGACACGTGCACACTCCTAAATTACATCCCTGTTTTTCAGCAAAAGATACCAAGAGAACGAAAAAAATTGATAATAGAAGTAAGTTAGTCAATTTTGGGTTTCATGTCCCTTTAACACTGCAATGTCCTGTCACTGTTAACCATTAGACCAGGGTAAAACAAATCCGGCCCACCACTTGTTTTTGTATGGCCTTCGATCTTAGAATTTTTTGTGACGTTAAAATTAAAGCAAATTTAAATTTCAATGTCTATAAATAAAGGTTTATTGGAAACTATGTGCTGTCAATGGCTTATTTTGTGCTACAATGGGAGAGACCTGTGGGGTAGGGATGGGGGAAATGTGCTGAAAGTGCAACTTGTTTGGTAGAACGAATATTCCTGTGGAGAGTTGATTGTTGATAAGAAGGAAAAGCCATTAAAATTCAGTAATCAAATGTTATTTACGGTTTTGGAATGTTACTTTTATTTTTGAATGTTCATAATTAGATCGAATATCCACATTCAAAATTTTGATTGTAACATTCAATTTAACAAACACTATTCAGAAGTTCAATAGCTCATGTGGTAGGGAATTTAGTAAATTGAAACAGATACAAATATATGGATTAGAATTTTTCGAATTCGAATATTGCATAATTTGAATATTAAATTTAAAGAGAGCATTAGGAATACTATTACAACTATATTGATTCAAATTTTTCAAAATTTGAATATTTCATCATTTTAATCAAATTATTAGAAAAACTTTATTAAATATTACATTTAAAGAAAGGATTAGAAATACTATTACATTAAACGAATGTTAGAATGTTTTACAAACATTAGAAATTCAAAACTAACAAATGAATATGTTAAAATTGTAATATGTTGGAAACATTTGCCAATCCTTACTGTAGGGTTCTATCATTGCTTTCCACTACTGCTTAGTACACTACAATATATATCAACACAATATTCCCAACTCATTCCCAACAGTCAGAAAATTTTGATTTAAAATGAAATTTCATCACAGTGGAATTTTTTCACACAAACAAAAAATGAAAATGAGGCTGCATTTAAAATACATTTCCGAGTGAATAATTTGTTATATATTCTGAATATCATCAACATTTTTTTTTTAGGTATACAAAGTAAAGAAAGAGAACATTGCATACATATTACAGAAAAAAAGAAATACAAATATAGCCAAGGACATGTAAAGGCTTGATTCAAAGCAATCTAAGTCAAAATGTAAAACATTATTTGAAACCTCAAGATTTATATTTTGGGTCATCATACATTGCAGCATGAACATATAAATAACTGAATTCAAATAGATATATATGAACATAATCAAGTAAAATTGCTCATGTTTAACTGAGGAATTTACATTAGTCACTAATGTTCTAATATTGGCACATGAAGGATATATAAAGAGGGGAAGTGTTGAGGTACTAGTACAACCATTACACATGAATTCTAAGGGGTGAACGTACACTGGTATCAAATAATGTGAGGGATGTCTAGTTCTACATAATGATATTCTCTAATATCTAGGGGGCAAAAATAAAAAAAAACACTGATATGATTAAAAACTGTTTGAGGGGCGGAGCTAACCACCATACAGAGCGGTCGCACTAGTAAGGAGCTCCGCATTTACCAAAGATAATTATATTTTCTCCACACAGTTAAGCCACAAACTGGCACAAAGTTACTCTAACTCTAGAGTCAAACTGCGGATCCAGAGTTCCTGGGCTGACTTGGCTAATACTTTTTTAATTTTTTTGGACAGGATGTGTCTACGGCCTAGTGCGCCACACATAAACCCGTTGGTAGTAACTTTTGACCTCGCACCCAGGTGGCAACTCCAGAGGGTCGGGGCTCCACTCCGGAGCTATATTGTCTGTGCCTGGACCGTGGAAGAAGCGGATCCTTGAATACGGGTGCTACATATCAAGCCGGCACCGTGTGAACCAGCTGAAAAGGCTAGATCGGGAGATCACCTGAGACGGATGGACGCGACTCAAAGCCGAGACCACCCCCCCAACCTCAGAATTCTCAAGGGACAACATCCCCGACTAAGTACCAGCTCAAGTGTTGTAGCCGGTTATTGATATCAGAGGGAGTAGTATAGTGGCGAGAACGGACGCCAATCTTGGAACTTCTCACCACATCTAGCCGGAGGAGACTAGCTCCTACAATACCTGAGTGAAGCCCAAACACCATCCTGACAGTGCTGAGGGATGCAGCAAAGACCACCGCAGCTCCCCCTCACAGAAACTGAGATGCTGAAGGAGACAACATCGTATCTGCATGCAGTAAAACACAGCGGTGGAATCTACAGATTGATGAGATCTACACACTTTCTCTCTAATAGCAAACCTATAGAGACATTTCCCAGCACACTTCCGTGAACATAGGCCCACTATTCCCCCCACCAGTAACGCTCTATGAAGAGACTTATAGTTGTGATCATTTTCCACCAATACGCCTACACACCCTGAGAGTGACCTCTATAATTATACCCTGAGCACACAGTGCTAATTGCTAACCTCTAGGCAGGTACATCCCACATTCAAATAACCTGAAGTATGGGTTATGAGTACCAAGAGGCTCATAAGACCCCCCCCCCCCCCCCCGCTGCTATACCTCTTACAGTCCTAAAGACTTTAAATCCTGTCCTTCTAAAGTGTAAAAGGAAAACAGAAACCCAATACAACCTCTTGAGGCCTTTACTTCTCCTATCAGGAACTGTGGCATACTTTTTAAAGTTGTAAACTCTGTGACAGCCTATACCAAAGACCTATATGCAAGGACTCAGTGTTTATCTCTCCTATACAGTGGGGACCTACTGTGTTAATTGGTAGTCCCCTCACCTCTTTCTTTCCTGTCAAGTTATCCTTGACTGGTCACCTTCCTACCTCCTTTTCCCCTTCTACGAGGTCGTACCCCCATTCCTTGGGTGAGAGGGCAAACCAACCACTGAAATATTGATATATATTGATACCATGTTATTGTTGCTTGTGATATCTTGCTATTGCTGAATTTTCTCTATACACTTGTCAAAGGTTTTTTTTTTCTGTATACTTATAGCTCTCTCACTTCCCCCTTTCCCACCTCAACTTTCCTTTTCCCCTTCCATTAGGTCGTACCCCCAATCCCTGAAATAAGAGCAGATAACAGAATCTGTATTGCTACTGTGAGAGTACTTCTCTTACACACTACTCACTCATATTGCTTAGTGTTGTCACTTGCATTGTACTTTACTGCATCAGTCTTTGTCCTCTATTATAGGAGGAGTTCTTGGCCTTCCCCTCTACCCACCCTTTCCTGCCCAGCTAGTCTGGGTGGGTCACTTCCCCTTTCCTTTCCCCCCCTTAAATTAGGAAGTATTCTGTTCCCTGGGTGTGAGGGAGTAGGCCAAGTATCGAAATTCACCTAGTTATAATTGCTTAAGCCTTTAATGGCGTCCCCCGGGTACTCAGGACCTTCTATAGCCCCCTCCCCTTCAAAGTAGCATCAGACTTAAGATAATCACAGGCGTACACAAATATTATTTACCCACCTCACGCCTTCTTAGAACTCAGTGACTAAATTACCAATTCCCCTTCTCACATACCCTCAAGGGAGCATCACTCCTCCTTCCATGTTTGAGTAATAATAAATTGAATAGTCAGTCCCTGGCTTACCTGTACCTAGGCTTAAACTAAACTATCATGGTCTAGAAGTGCTGGTAGGACGCTTTCTAGCCCTGCTCCGCTCTTGTATTGTATAAGACATATGCTCACCAGACAATTAACCCATACTCTCATTGCCAAATCACAGTGATTCTAGATAACAAGTGTATCCCCAAAAAATTGGACTTTTGACTACCCAATAATGCCTCATACTTCCAGGAGACACACAAAAACTCCAACAGCCGCCAAGAAAACGGTCTACGATCACTTTACCCAATCCATTAAGGAACTGGCTATGGATACCAATGGAGAGCTGAGCGACCCAGAATCACTTGATGAGGAATCGCAGTCAAGTATGCACTCATCTGCTCCTTTTCACCATTTCATCACAAAATCTACTCTACAGAAGATGTTAGCCTCTCAGACATGCTCCATTACTCCGGAGATCCAACGTAACTCCGCTGAGCTAAAGAAGGGCATTTCTGAGATTGGCAAGAGAGTAGATGCCCTCGAACGCAAGCAAGATGATATGGCGGTTGATCAGACCAGCTTACTGTCATACACGGAAAGCTTAGCTGAACAGCTAACACAACTAGAATTAAAACTAGCTGATGTTGAGGACAGAACCCGTAGGAATAACATATGCTTTAGGGACATCACAGAGAGGGTTGCAACAGCTGATCTACAGGTCTTCCTCAGAGAGTTCTATGTAGAGCTAGTGGGTACACCAGAAGGTCTTGTCAACACCATGGAAAGAACTCATAGAGCTCTAAGGTCGAGAGTAGTGCCCCTAGACAAATCAAGAGATGCAATAGTCTACTTTATCTACAAAGACACACTGATGCAGGCTGCGTTCAAAAACCTCCCCTCTCTTCTGCCAGATCTATCTGTACATACCTTGCAATATTGCAAAACCTATCAACTGGTCACCTCTGTCCTCTGTAAAACGAATATTAAATACAGAGGGGGCCTGCAGACTGATTCACCCCCTTTGCAACCAAATGCAAATCCGAAACTGCGAGCCTCAGCTCCTGAATGGTCCAGTAGGGAGCAAAGAGTGAAATGCTCCAAAACTTCTCAACCTCAAGGATTTACCTGAACTTGACTTCTTCTAGCTCATCCTTCAATGAGAGATACCCCATTTTTGGTATCTCCCCCTGAAAACAACCCTGACATCTTGAGGCTGGTAAAAGCTTGCATTTTGCACTTGACAAATTCTTTGCACATATCTATAATGTTTGCACTAGTTTTCTGTTACACCAAGTTAACTGTCTGTTAGAAAATGCTATTATTATGAGCAGGATTAGCATTGTTAGCTCCTGTTTCTTACCTTTTCTCCTTTAACTATTGTCCCCCCCCCCCCAACAAAAGCCCATGCCAGGGTTCCACTGTGGTGGACTATTTCTGCCAATTTTTACTACCCCCTACCCATACATCCTCTTCACCTTAACTCCCACTTCCCCTTCCTTACCTCTCTTCTTCTATAGCCCTCACACGTAAGACTACCTGCAAAGCACATGTCTACTCTTAAACTGTTGACACACAATGTAAGAGGTGTAAACTCACCACACAAATGTAGCTTATTGTTGAGATCACTTAAATTCCATAATCCCGATGTGGTCTTCTTGCAAGAAACACATTGGGCATCTGACATCCCCCATTAGATAGTCTCTAAGGACTATACAACACTACAATATGCCCCATTTTCCAAAAAAGCCAGGTACAGCCATACTAATACACAAAAGAATTGCTGATATTGGTCTGTAAACTAAACCATGTTAACTATACCTTAGCATCTATCTACCTCCCTAATACTCACCAACCCAAGTGCCTGCAGCGAACATTGTCTGCAGTAGAATGAGCCGAAATTGGCAAAGTTATCATTGCAGGTGATTTTATTATGGGTTGGGACTCTAAACTAGATAGGAAAACCAGAAACTTAAAAGGGACAGTCAAGTCCCAAAAAAACTTTCATGAATTAAATAGGGAATGTAATTTTAAACAACTTTCCAATTTACTTTTATCACCAATTTTGCTTTGTTTTTTGGTATTCTTAGTTGAAAGCTAAACCTAGGAGGTTCATATGCAAATTTCTTAGACCTTGAAGACTGCCTCTAATTTGAATGCATTTTAACCACTAGAGAGCATTAGTTCATGTGTTTCATATAGATAACACGTGAAGTTACCCTGGAGTGAGCACTGATTGGCTAAAATGCAAGTCTGTCAAAAGAACTGAAATAAGGGGGTAGTTTGCAGAGGCATAGATACAAAGTAATCACAGAGGTAAAAAGTGTATTTCTATAACAGTGTTGGTTATGCAAAACTGGGAAATGGGTAATAAAGGGATTATCTTTCTTTTTAGATAAAAATTCTGGTGTTGACTGTCCCTTTAAATAAACATAATTCCCACGCCCGCCAAACAGCTTGCCCTCAAATTCAGAAGTATCAAATCCCAATTTAACTTTTACGACATCTGGAGGTCCTTGCACCCTAGAGATAATGACTATACACACTTTTGCCACCCACATAAAAATGTACTCCAGGCTAGATTACATCTTCTGCTCGGCAGAAACTCTAGACCTAATTAAGCAAACAAAAATTTCCTTATGTCCCTGGTCTGATCACGACTTGTAATTACCTTCATTCAACGAATAATCTCTGTACAAGATTTTCTTGGTGTCTCCCTCACCATATCCTTTCTGATGTTCCCTTTCGAGAGGAACTTCGAAAAGACATTATATTCTTTACCCAGACTAACGACTATACGCTAGTCCATGATGACACCCTATGGGGAGCTGCTAAAGCCACACTCAGAGATAACCTTATTAGGAGGCAGGCCTATCTCAAAAAACAAGCTGGTTTATCCCTTGCTCAGTCCCATCTTAAACTGTGAATGTTAGAAACTGCTAACCATTCCACCCTCTCAATACTCATCACAGACCAAATTATGAACCTCAAAAACCACATTGCCAGCTTGAATTACAACATACCCAATTAAACTTGCTAAAATTGAAACAACTATTTTATCACCACAAAGCCGATACCCTTCTAGCAAACAAACTAAGACATAGGGCAAGCACTACTCGCATACACCAAATCTGTTATGGTAATCAAACTCTTAAACTTCACTCGCAAATAGGTCAATTTTTCGCAAATTATTATTTAGAACTATACAACATAGAAAAGACGGAAGGTCATACAGCGACCTCCCCATCGGGTGTCCACGCTTTCCTAAAGACCCTGAAACTACCAACCCTCCTAGACGAACATTGTGACTCCCTTACTGCCCCTTTTACACTCAGAGAGGTCAAACAAGTTATTAAAAACCTGAAAGCTTTAAAGACCCCAGGCCCAGATGGGTACCCAGCATTCTATTATAAGACTTATATAAATTAACTCTCTGCTCTACTCCTCGGATTCTTTAATCTAGCTAAGGAGGAAGGAAGCTTCACCAGAGAATTTCTTGAGGCCACAATTGTTACTATCCCAAAGCCCTTTAAAGACCCGTCCCTCTGTTCTAGTTAGACATATATCCCTCATCAATTTCAATGTCAAAATATACGCCAAATTACTAGCAAATTGCATATCTAAATTGCTTCCTCATCTTATTAATCTAGATCAAGTAGGCTTCATACCCAATAGCGAAGGCCCTGGTAACACTAGACGCTTGCTCAATATCCTCATCGAATCCACCAGACTAAACAGAAATTTCTCGGTCATCTCACTAGACACAGAAAAAGGGTTTGACTGAGTCTGCTGGAATTATTTATGGGAGGTCCTTAAGGCCTTTAGATTACCTAAGGAGACCCTGACAGCTATCCAAGCTTTATACTCTACACCTACCGCAACAGTTAAAGGACTTGGATACCATTCTCCCCCTTTTTCAATTTCTAATGGCACTAGACAGGGCTGCCCCCTCTCTCCCCTTTTGTTTGCCCTAGCAATTAAACCTCTTGCAGAAAAAATTAGGACTGATAAACATATAGGTGGAATTACTCTACATAGCACAACACACAAAATAGATCTCTTTGCAGATGATGTGACGGTCTTCTCAGCAGACCCAGCAACCTCAATCGCTAAACTTAAAGCCATTCTAGAATCCTTCGGGAACATGTCCTTTTACAAATTAAACTGAAATTTACACATGAGGTATCTACCAAAGCCAAATCCAGCTTCTTTAAACTCAACACCAGGCTAACTGGGTTGATAATTATATTACACATCTTGGAGTTAAGCTCTCAAATAACATAGCCCAGATAATTAAAGATAATTACCTCCTTCTTTTATCTGAGTTACAAACCTTAAAAGATCGATGGAACTACACTCACATATCTTGGATAGGACGACTAACGGCCCTCAAAATGTCCTTCTTACCTAAAATAACCTACCTCTTTAGATGCCTCCCAGTTAGAATCCCCATCAATTCCAGAGTAAGTTTACCAAATATATTTGGCAACATAAACCACCTAGGGTGGCACACACAATCTTGCAGAATCCTGTACACTGGGGTGGAGTAGCTTCACCCTCTATAGTCCGTTCCTATGAGGGAGCCATGCTAACACATGTGTCACAATGGGGAGCAGTGAAATCACCTAGTTAATGGAAAGTTATTGAGCAAGCATCCCTCCCTCACCACATCCACTTACCAGACCTAATTTGTACTCGCCCCCATTGCAGAAGAACTTAGATATCAATAACCCAATTATCAGGGATACCAGACAGCTAAGGCTACCCCCCACCCCCTACTACATGGGTCACTCCCTGTTACATTAGATTTGGCCATTTAATGACTTATGGGATCTCCCAGATGCGTACTATGTGTTTTGCTGTGTACACTTGGCCATGGAAGAGCTGGTCTATGACCGGGAAACCCCTCCTAGACAGACACCCACCTAAACCCTCTCAGGCTGGCCGGGCTCCTGGAACTCCCAGTCGGTCACAGGACAGCAGGACACCCGCTAACTTTACCCCTGGTCGCTCCAGCATCCCTTTGCCCCAGAGCTCCGCTCTTTTGGGGATTGGTAGCCCCTAGGGAGGACAAGAGCTGGGGGAATTATCAGAGGGGAGCTCCTTTGGGAACCAGGGGTTTTGGACACCCCTAACCCCATAACTTCAACAGATTGTAACTACGATCCCCAGTAACAAATCACACTGATTTGTGGACTGTGGCATCTGGGGACTGAGAGCTTTAAAATGACATCCTGGAAGTGCCAGCACTCTACCAGGATCACCCTGAAACCACCACCCCTAGGTACTGGGATTCTGTGGTACTGTGGCTGCTATGGAGGTGCTGGTCGGTCTGAAGGGACGGGAATGGCGGGAAAATTGTGGGATTGTCCAGGGTCTTATCAAGATGAGCTCTGCGTATAAAAGGAGTGTATGTTTTACAATAAAGAAAGTTCCTGTTTCACTTGAATGCTAGTATGTCAAGTTATTTGGGTGGGCTCCTGCTAAAATCACTTCCCTGGGCTGCATAGCAGCCTGTTCCAGGCAGAGGAAGGATCATCTGGCAGAGCTACCTAGTCTGGGTAGCCGGAGTCTTCCATAGGGTGGGAACCTGAGTACTGGTGCTGAAAGGCATCAGGGGTGGCTACAGGCTGTTGTCACTTGCCAGCTACATAGCTGCAGTCAGCAGGGAGGAAGCAGGACCCGTTTGGCAGAGCTACCCAGTTGGGCTATCCGGGGTATCCGGGGTATCCGTCACACCAATAATTCTGTAATGCCTCATGATGTGGGACAAAATCAGGCATTTGCCTCATATAGCCCACACCCCTCACTGATCACTTCCCTTGCAGGCCTACTCACAGGTCTCCTAAAGACTCACATCCATAAGTGGACACAGTTGGGGGTACAAACTATCTCGGACCTTTGGTCACCCTCCACAAAACCTTTTTTAAACACTAGACGAAATAGGAGATGGCAACCCAATTCCGCAATACATGATCTTTAAATACACTTGATTGAAAAGCTTCCTGACTAGTTGGGGCTTCAAGCCCGAGCTCTCTCGCCCTCGCACACTATGGGAAACCAGAGTAATAGGCTACGCATGCCCCTATCCCTACACTACTCTCTAATAGGGAATACAAACCACAAGGATAAACCACCTCATCTACAAAAATGGGAAACTTATCTAAACATATCCCCTCGCAAACGTGGCAGCACACTTTAACTCTGACTAAAAAATTCATACATTGTGCCATATTGTTCGAGACGTATTACAAATTGCTTACACATTGGTATTACATCCCTACACTACTAGCCAAAATATATGGTACTACCTCCCCCATATGTTGGCGTAACTGTGGACACATTGGGGACTCAATGCATATCTGGGGGGAATGTCCCAAGCTTAGATCCTTATGGAATACATGTTTCCAAACACTGTCCAGAATGGGTATACCTCTAACCAGAACTCCTGCTATTGCCCTTCTCCACAATGGGACTCACACTCTCCCTAAACACCACTCCTACTTATGCATCTCTCTTTTTACCATGGTCAAAGCGGCCATAGCCAAATCCTGGGAAAAAAACTATGCCTCTCCAAACTGGCCCATGATTCTCAACTCTATGGCATACATCTACACAATGGAAAAAAGCATCTTCTACTCATTAAACAAATCAGACCTCTGAACTCATTTGGGCAGATTGTGGAACAAGATTCGATACTACATGGACACCTAAATGCCACGACTACAGACTGAAATTAAACCTCTTAAAAATATTGGAATTCCCTTCTCTCCTCCCCCCCCCTACCCTGTCCCATCCCTCTCCTGTCCCACTTCATCCCCTTCTTCTATATATCAGATCTCATGGATATTGTTACGAATGTGAATAACATATGTTAAAAACCTCACTTAACCCCTTAATGACCAGACAATTTTTCAATTTTCTTACCCATAAGGACAAGGGCTATTTTTACATTTTTGCAGTGTTTGTGTTTAGTTGTAATTTTCCTCTTACTCCTTTACTGTACCCACACATATTATATACCATTTTTCTCACCATTAAATGGACTTTCTAAAGATACCATTATTTTCATCATATCTTATAATTTACTATAAATTATTTTATTAAATATCAGGAAAAATGAAAAAAAAAACACACACTTTTTCTAACTTTGACCCCCAAAATCTGTTACAAATCTACAACCACCAAAAAACACCCATGCTAAATAATTTTGTCCTAAGTTTAGAAATACCCTATGTTTACATGTCTGTTGCTTTTTTTGAAAGTTATAGGGCAATAAATACATATATATATATATATATATATATATATATATATATATATATATATATTTTAAGACAACCACAAACTTTAGATTTCTCACTGGAATTATTTACAAACAGCTTGTGCAATTATGGCACACATGGTTGTAAATGCTTCTCTGGCATCCCCTTTGTTCAGAAATAGCAGACATATGGCTTTGGGGTTGCTTTTTGGTAATTAGAAGGCTGCTAAATGCCGCTGCGCACCACACGTGTATTATGCCCAACAGTGAAGGGGTTAATTAGGTAGCTTGTAGCGTTAATTTTAGCTTTAGTGTAGTGTAGTATAGTACACAACCCCAAATATTGATCTAGGCCCATTTTGGTATATTTAATGCCACCATTTCATGACCAAATGCGATCAAATAAATAAAAAAAAAATTACATTTTTCACAATTTTAGGTTTCTCACTGAAATTATTTACATACAGCTTGTGCAATTATGGGAAACATTGCTGTAAATGCTTCTTTGGGATCCCCTTTGTTCAGAAATAGCAGACTTATATGGCTTTGGCGTCGCTTTTTGGTAATTAGAAGGCCGCTAAGCACCACACGTGTATTATGCCCAGCAGTGAAGGAGTTAATTAGGGAGAATGTAGGATTAATTTTAGCTTTAGTGTAGTTTAGTAGACAACTCAAAGTATTGTTCTAGGCCCATTTTGGTATATTTCATGTCACCATTTCACCACCAATAGCGATGATCAAATAAAAAAAATTGTTTACTTTTTTACAATTTTTTTTTCACAAACTTTAGGTTTCTCACTGAAATTATTTACAAACAGCTTGTGCAATTATGGCACACATGGTTGTAAATTCTTCTCTGGGATCCCCTTGGTTCAGAAATAGCAGACATATATGGCTTTGGCGTTGCTTTTTGGCAATTAGAAGGCCGCTAAATGTTGCTGCGCACCAGCAGTGAAGGGGTTAATTAGGTAGCTTGTAGGGAGCTTGCAATGTTAATTTTAGCTTTAGTGTAGAGATCAATCTCCCACCTCACACATCTTACCCCCTGATCCCTCCCAAACAGCTCTCTTCCCTCCCCCACCCCACAATTGTCCCAGCCATTTTAAGTACTGGCAGAAAGTCTGTCAGTACTAAAATAAAAGGGTTTTTTTTTGTTTCTTTTATTTTTATTTTTTTAATTATTTATTCAGCTGTGATGGACCCCCCTTAGTCCCCACCCTCCCTGATCCCCCCAAACAGCTCTCTAACCCTCCCCCTGCTACCTATTTGCCGCCATCTTGGGTACTGGCAGCTTTGTGCCAGTACCCAGTTTGCCCCCAAAAACAAAGTTTTTTATTTTATAAAATATAGCTTTTTCTGTAGTGTAGCTGCCTCCCCTCCCCCTCCCAGATCCTTCGATATTTTATTTTTTATTTTTTCCCTTCTCCCTCTCATGCTGCAATTCATTGATCATTGGTGGCAGTGGTTGCTGCGCACACGCGCGCCCTCGCAGGCCCCCCCTCACGCTCTCGGCACCCAGCGTGCACGTTGCACTTACAGGAACCGGATGCCAGGTAGCGATGGGCTGCCCACCCGCCTCCCTGCTAAGCTTCCACCCACCAACGATCGGCACCATTGCTACCAGTGCAGAGAGGGCCATAGAGTGGCTTCCTCTGCATCGGATGCTTGAAAAAGGGTATTGCAGGATGCCTCAATATCGAGGCATCACTGCAATATCCTGAGAGCTGATGCAAACGATCACAATCTATTCTAGCACTCAATTAGACCAAGGACTTACCAGGTACGTAGATTGTCACTAACTGACAGTTTTTGCCGGACGTACCTGGTACGTCCTTGGTCGTTAAGGGGTTAAAACTGTAACTACTAAGTATTTATGTTCTGGGACCTGCGAGTCCCTTTTATATCTATGTCTCCTGATTTATTGTATCAGGTGCAAATTTACTTAAAGGGACAGTCTAGTCCAAAATAATCTTTCATGATTCAGAAAGGGCATGTAATTTTAAACACTTTTCCAATTTACTTTTATCACCAATTTTGCTTTGTTCTCTTGGTATTCTTAGTTGAAAGCTTAACCTAGGAGGTTCATATGCTAATTTCTAAGCCCTTAAAGGCCAACTCTTCTCTCAGGACATTTAAACAGTTTTTCACCACTAGAGGGTGTAAGTTCATGTGCGTCATATAGATAACACTGTGCTCACGCACGTGGAGTTCAAGCCAGCACTGATTGGCTGAAATGTATGTATGTCAAAAGAACTGAAATAAGGGGGCAGTTTGGAGAGGCTTAGATACAAGATAATCACAGAGATAAAAAGTGTATTTATAAACTAGGGAGTAGGTAATAAAGGGATTATCTATATTTTAAAACAGAAAATTAAAATTAGAATGTAAAAAAAAAACAAAAAACTGTTTGAGTGCCTACTAGCAAATATTTATGTAAGATGACCGGGGCTCAATAGGACTCAGCCATTGTATTTTACATAGTTCTCCTCAGAAGAGTC
Organism: Bombina bombina; assembly: GCF_027579735.1. Taxonomy (NCBI): domain Eukaryota; kingdom Metazoa; phylum Chordata; class Amphibia; order Anura; family Bombinatoridae; genus Bombina; species Bombina bombina. The sequence goes on along the minus strand of NC_069501.1, from coordinate 370,278,677 downwards.
ATAATACTGTATACTCATTAGTAGAGGAACAAAATCAGACAATGCTATGAAGAATATAAGCAAATTCCACAACTCTTAAGGAGCTGTGTGAAGAAACAGTAAAGGGTCTCAAGTATCATACTTATAACACCAGCTGGGAGTTAGCTTATATTATCTAGTGACCTGAACCTCATATGTAAACCTACGGATTAAGGCATTAAACCTTTACGTTGTCAGGAATTGCTTACGGTTAATATCCTAAACACAGTATGCCGCGTTTCTCCGGCAGCGAGCAACAGAGCATTACTCAATAGAACACCTGCATGTACAAGAAAAACGTAAAGCAGAAGCTATATAATTATGAATATCACCATCTTGCATCAAGCTTACAATATAATAAAGTGCAGGTCCATGATAAATAAGTAGCTAGTGACATACAGACTGCAATTCTCATTATTTGACATTATCCCTTAATATCTCTGATGGTATCAGGTCATTATCATGAGGTTATATAATTAGAATCAGTGCATTATAGGGGGATACTATTTTATCAATAGAGGTGCTTACGATTTGAATAGTTAGCTTAGTAAACTAAAAGAGTTGCCCACCTTAGCGCAAAACAAAAGTGACCAGCGTTTTCTTTTTAAAAGTAGATTATTGTAAATTATGGCAACAATCCCCTAGGTAGTCAGAACACCTCCAAAAATACAAAATATAATATTCCATAGACAAGAGGAGTGTCATTACTTAAGAATAAACCATCATCTGACTGAGGAGTGTTCATATTTGTCAGCGCTGTATACCTATAATATATTAACAATAGAACATAACAGAAAATATGAACTCAAATGTAAATATCAGCTAAATAAAATATGCAATTAGCATTAGCTATAGTTACCAATATGAAGCAGTAGTAAATTGTAACTAAATTGCAGAGGAAAACCTAAACATATATAATTTACAAAAATCATCTAGGAGTATTTAACTCACTCCTCCGAGCTTAGCAATAGGGAGAGTGGGAACTCTCAGTTCTGCAGCCAATTCTGACTTTCTTACAATATAGGGAAGCTGAGCTCTGTTTCCTTTGGTCAAAAAAATCCTTCTGGCCAGAAATTGTGAGTTGAGCCACACTGCTGTGATATACCCCTTCAGGATGTACAAAAAGATGCATAGATGATGCAGAGGGTCCGCACACTCGCTGAGGGGTTAGAGGCTTCTCTCCATGCACACTGTTTAGGTTCCTCTGTATACCTAGATTAGTATACTTAGATTGCCCACCATGATTCTCAAGTAGCTGCTGCTAATCAGTTTTGGATACTCCAAGTGAATTCAATTGAGCAGATGGTAGATTGATGCAGGAAGGTTGGCTTAATGCTCTCGGCTTTGACAATTCTAATATGATCTTGGTGGTTTTTGCTAGCGGGCCATCTCTTACAGGCTCTATCGGTGGGGACACCATCTGGCCTTCCACATGGTGTGTACCTAAGTGATGGGTGCTTCCTCCTGATAATCAGTCAGTCCTGCAGCAGAGGATCTATGAAATGTCACTAGAGAGGTTAAGTTGCTGTCTTTGGTAGCCCCTTCACTTCAACTGCCACTTGTGCATTAGATAAAACCTTGCACTTCTCACAGCTGGAGGTTAATAGTAACGGGTGCCTCTCATAGCAGGCAGTATAACTAGAAGCCTCTTCAGATTCAGCCTTATGAGAATGTGAATCTGTGCTGTTAAACCTCTTCAGGTAGATAGGTAGGAGTTTCGTTAATGCCTTCAGAATAAATACGTCAGCAGCCTCCATGATTCCAAAATTAGTATAGTAAGAATCAGGTAAGTACGGTAAGGAGGTACTACAATAACGATGTAGGCAGTGACTTACGAGATAACACTGCTAGTAGTGACAGAGACTTGAGGGTACTCTGCCGGGGGGGGGTCAATTAGGAGGCCACAACCTTCTTTTTTTTCTCTTTACCTATTTAATATCCTCGATTCTCCACAGCTGTCAATCACCAGCCATGTTTAGCTCCCAGTCAGCAGTGCATTGCTGACCAGGAAGTAACTTAAACTATGTGTCTAACCTATTTGTGGGGGTAAAAAAATGTTTTGAAGCAAAAACACAATTTATGCTTACCTGATAAATGTATTTCTCTTGTGGTGTATCCAGTCCACGGATCATCCATTACTTGTGGGATATTCTCATTCCCAACAGGAAGTTGCAAGAGGACACCCACAGCAGAGCTGTAATATAGCTCCTCCCCTAACTGTCATAGCCAGTCATTCGACCGAAAACAAGCCGAGAAAGGAGGAACCATAGGGTGCAGTGGTTACTGTAGTTTAAATTTAAAAATTACCTGCCTTAAAATGACAGGGCGGGCCGTGGACTGGATACACCACAAGAGAAATAAATTTATCAGGTAAGCATAAATTGTGTTTTCTCTTGTAAGGTGTATCCAGTCCACGGATCATCCATTACTTGTGGGATACCAATACCAAAGCTAAAGTACACGGATGAAGGGAGGGACAAGGCAGGTACTTAAATGGAAGGAACCACTGCCTGTAAAACCTGTCTCCCAAATATAGCCTCCGAAGAAGCAAAAGTATCAAATTTGTAAAAATTTGAAAAAGTATGAAGCGAAGACCAAGTCGCCGCCTTGCAAATCTGTTCAACAGAAGCCTCATTTTTAAAGGCCCAAGTGGAAAGCCACAGCTCTAGTGGAATGAGCTGTAATCCTTTCAGGAGGCTGCTGTCCAGCAGTCTCATAGGCTAAGCGGATTATGCTTCTTAGCCAAAAAGAAAGAGAGGTTGCCAAAGCCTTTTGACCTCTCCTCTGTCCAGAGTAGACAACAAACAAAGCAGATGTTTGACGAAATTCTTTAGTAGCTTGTAAGTAAAACTTTAAAGCACGGACCACGTCCAGATTGTGTAATAGACGTTCCTTCTTTGAAGAAGGATTAGGACACAAGGATGAACAACAATCTCTTGATTGATATTCTTGTTAGATACCACCTTAGGTAAGAACCCAGGTTTGGTACGCAGGACTACCTTATCCGTATGAAAAATCAGATAAGGAGAATCACATTATAAGGCAGATAGCTCAGAGACTCTACGAGCCGAGGAAATAGCTACCAAAAACAGAACTTTCCAAGATAAAAGTTTGATATCTATGGAATGAAGAGGTTCAAACGTAACTCCTTGAAGAACCTTAAGAACCAAATTTAAGCTCCATGGTGGAGTAACAGGTTTAAACACAGGCTTGATTCTAACTAAAGCCTGACAAAATGCCTGAACGTCTGGAACATCTACCAGACGCTTGTGCAAAAGAATAGACAGAGCAGAAATCTGTCCCTTTAAGGAACTAGCTGACAATCCTTTTTCCAAACCTTCTTGGAGAAAAGATAATATCCTGGGAATCCTGACCTTACTCCATGAGTAACCCTTGGATTCACACCAATAAAGATATTTACGCCATATCCTATGTTAAATTTTCCTGGTGACAGGCTTTCGTGCCTGTATTAAGGTATCAATAACTGACTCGGAGAAGCCACGCTTTGATAACATCAAGCGTTCAATCTCCAGGCAGTCAGCCTCAGAGAAATTAGATTTGGATGGTTGAAAGGACCCTGAAGTAGAAGGTCCTGTCTCAGAGGCAGAGACCATGGTGGAAAGGATGACATGTCCAATAGATCTGCATACCAGGTCCTGCGTGGCCACGCAGGTGCTATCAGAATCACCGATGCTCTCTCCTGCTTGATCTTGGCAATCAGTCGAGGGAGCAGAGGAAACGGTGGAAACACATAAGCCAGGTTGAAAGACCAGGGCGCTGCTAGAGAATCTATCAGTGTCGCCTTGGGATCCCTGGACCTGGATCCGTAACACGGAAGCTTGGCATTCTGGCGAAATGCCATGAGATCCAGTTCTGGTTTGCCCCAACAATGAATCAGTTGTGCAAAAACCTCCGGATGGAGTTCCCACTCTCCGGGATGAAAAGTCTGACGACTTAGAAAATCCGCCTCCCAGTTCTCTACACCTGGGATATGGATAACTGATAGGTGGCAAGAGTGAATCTCTGCCCAGCAAATTATTTTTGAAACTTCTAACATCGCTAGGGAACTTCTTGTTCCCCTTTGATGGTTGATGTAAGCTACAGTCGTGATGTTGTCCAACTGAAATCTGATGTACCTCAGAGTTGCTAACTGAGGCCAAGCCTGAAGAGCATTGAATATCGCTCTTAGTTCCAGAATATTTATTGGAAGGAGAGACTCCTCCTGAGTCCACGATCCCTGAGCCTTCAGGGAATTCCAGGCTGCACCCCAACCTAGAAGGCTGGCATCTGTTGTTACAATTGTCCAATATGGCCTGCGAAAGGTCATACCTTTGGACAGATGGACCCGAGATAGCTACCAGAGAAGAGAATCCCTGGTCTCTTGGTCCAGATTCAGTTGAGGGGACAAATCTGTGTAATCCCCGTTCCACTGACTGAGCATGCATAGTTGCAGCGGTCTGAGATGTAAGCGTGCAAACGGCACTATGTCCATTGCCGCTACCATTAAGCCGATTACTTCCATACACTGAGCCACCGAAGGGCGCGGAATGGAATGAAGAACCCGGCTGGAATTTAGAAGCTTTGATAACCTGGACTCCGTCAGGTAAATTTTCATTTCTACAGAATCTATCAGAGTCCCTAGAAAGGAAACTCTTGTGAGTGGGGATAGAGAACTCTTTTCCTCGTTCACTTTCCACCCATGCGACCTCAGAAATGCCAGTACTACGTCCGTATGAGACTTGGCAATTTGGAAGTTTGACGCCTGTATCAGGATGTCGTCTAAATAAGGGGCTACTGCTATGCCCCGTGGCCTTAGGACCGCCAGAAGCGACCCTAGAACCTTTGTAAAGATTCTTGGGGCTGTAGCTAATCCAAAGGGAAGAGCTACAAACTGGTAATGCCTGTCTAGAAAGGCAAACCTGAGAAACCGATGATGATCTTTGTGTATCGGAATGTGAAGATAAGCATCCTTTAGATCCACTGTAGTCATATATTGACCCTCCTGGATCATTGGTAGGATGGTACGAATAGTTTCCATCTTGAATGATGGAACTTTGAGGAATTTGTTTAAGATCTTTAGATCCAAAATTGGTCTGAAGGTTCCCTCTTTTTTGGGAACCACAGACAGATTTGAGTAAAAACCCTGTCCCTGTTCCTCCTTTGGAACTGGATGGATCACTCCCATAACTAGGAGGTCTCGTACACACTGTAAGAATGCCTCTCTCTTTATCTGGTTTGCAGATAATTGTGAAAGGTGAAATCTCCCTTTTGGGGGGGAAGCTTTGAAGTCCAGGAGATATCCCTGGGATATAATTTCCAACGCCCAGGGATCCTGAACATCTCTTGCCCACGCCTGGGCGAAGAGTGAAAGTCTGCCCCCTACTAGATCCGTTACCGGATAGGGGGCCGTTCCTTCATGCTGTCTTAGAGGCAGCAGCAGGCTTTTTGGCCTGCTTACTTTTTTTCCAGGTCTGGATTGGTCTCCAGACCATCTTGGATTGAGCAAAAGTTCCCTCTTGTTTAGCATTAGAGGAAGTTGATGCCGCACCTGCCTTGAAGTTTCGAAAGGCACGAAAATTAGACTGTTTGGCCCTAGATTTGGACCTGTCCTGAGGAAGGGCATGACCTTTTCCTCCAGTGATATCAGCAATAATCTCCTTCAAACCAGGCCCGAATAGGGTCTGCCCCTTGAAGGGAATGTTAAGTAGCTTAGATTTTGAAGTCACGTCAGCGGACCATGATCTAAGCCATAGCGCTCTGCGCGCCTGTATAGCAAAACCAGAATTCTTAGCCGTTAGTTTAGTCAAATGAACAATGGCATCAGAATAAAAGAATTGGCTAGCTTAAGTGCTCTAAGTTTGCCAAGTATGTCATCCAATGGAGTCGCTACCTGTAAAGCCTCTTCCAGAGACTCAAACCAGTACGCCGCAGCAGCAGTGACAGGGGCAATGCATGCAAGGGGCTGTAGGATAAAACCTTGTTGAATAAATATTTTCTTAAGGTAACCTCTAATTTTTTATCCATTGGATCTAAATCCATTGGATCCATTGGATCTAGTAGTACGCTTTACTAGAGTAGAAACTGCTCCCTCCACCTTAGGGACTGTCTGCCATAAGTCCCGTGTGGTGGCATCTATTGGAAACATTTTCCTAAAAATAGGAGGGGAAGAGAACGGCACACCTGGTCTATCCCATTACTTATTAATAATTTCTGTAAACCTTTTAGGTATTTGGAAAAACATCAGTACACACCGGCATTGCAAAGTATTTATCCAGTCTACACAATTTCTCTGGCACTGCAATGGTATCACAGTCATTCAGAGCAGCTAAAACCTCCCTAAGCAACACGCGGAGGTGTTCAAGCTTAAATTTAAATGTAGAAATATTAGAATCAGGTATCTTTCCTGAGTCATTAACATCACCCACTGACTGAAGCTCTCTTTCCTCAGCTTCTGCATATTGTGAGGCAGTATCAGACATGGTTCTTAAAGCGTCAGTATGCTCTGCATCTCGCTTACCTTTAAGTTCAGGTAGTCTGGCTAATACCGCTGACAGTGTATTATCCATGACTGCCGCCATGTCTTGTAAAGTAAACGCTATGGGCGCCCTAGATGTACTTGGCGCCATTTGAGCGTGAGTCCAGGGGCGTATTAAGGCATAGGCCAACAAGGCCGGTGCCTAGGGCAGCAGATTTTTAAGGGGCAGCAGAATTTTGAGTCCCTAGGGCCACTCTACTGAACTCAGGGCTGGGTGGCTAAATCAACCAATTACTAATGACTTAAATGGCTGACCCGGCTATTGCTATCCTATGGGATTGTAATTGGGTGCGCATGACGTGGTGACAGTGGAGGCAGAGCTCACTTGCGCAGCCTGGCCTGGACTGAGAGGGAATGCGGCATTCTTCCTGGCTCCACCGCGTGATTGAGACTCACACAGACTACACAGTGCAGTGTGCACTACAACGTGACCACTGTGAAACAGCATATGCCTTTCTCCCTTCAATACATCTTCATTAAGCATTAAAATACTTAAACGGATTAGTCCCTACATACTTGTACATTTACTGTTTGTCTATCTGTCATACATGCAAAGTATTTATTGCTGAATCTATACAACTATGTGACTTAAAACACAACTGAAAATATGTTGTATGCATTTAATACATTCAGAAACAATACAAGTATATACTTTATTATGATTGTATCATGTGACTTTATCCCATAGGATACAATTCCTAAACCTATCATAACTACTGTTGTATTTTTTAAGTACTTTTAAAGGCCAGTTTGTATATTCATTACATATTTATCCAAGCAGATATTTTGCTTAAATAACTGTCAATCACCAAAGAAGATGTTTAAGGTTAAACAACTACCTACTGACAAACTATCATACAGTGAAGGATATATTTTTTTCTGATATAAACACTTTAATCATCTGACTTGCAAAATAATGTCTTAATATATATATATATATATATATATATATATATATATATATATATATATATATATATATATATATATATATATATATATGTGTGTGACCACAGTGAATGCAAGCCCTGGTGAACTTCTACTTAAAAAGACATTATTTTTTAAATTTTTTACACTCTGCCCCAAAAATATTATGTCTAAAAAAAGGCCTTAAAACTGGGGTGGGGTGGGGGGGGGGGCAGCAGAATTTTGAGTGCCTAGGGCAGCACAAAACCTAAATACGCCCCTGTGTGAGTCCCTTAAGCGGGAGTCAAAGGGTCTGACACGTGGGGAAAGTTAGTCGGCATAACTTCCCCCTCGTCAGATTCCTCTGGTGATAAAAATTTTTAAAGACAGAAAATTATCTTTATTGCATAAAATGAAATCAGTACATTTGGTACACATTCTAAGAGGGGGTTCCACCATGGCTTTTAAACATAATAAACAAGGAGTTTCTTCTATGTCAGACATGTTTATACAGACTAGCAATGAGACTAGCAAGCTTGGAAAACACTTTAAATCAAGTTAACAAGCAAATATAAAAAATGGTACTGTGCCTTTAAGAGAAACACATTTTGTCAGAATTTGAAAAACAGTGAAAAAACAGAATTTATGTTTACCTGATAAATTTCTTTCTCCAACGGTGTGTCCGGTCCACGGCGTCATCCTTACTTGTGGGATATTCTCTTCCCCAACAGGAAATGGCAAAGAGCCCAGCAAAGCTGGTCACATGATCCCTCCTAGGCTCCGCCTACCCCAGTCATTCGACCGACGTTAAGGAGGAATATTTGCATAGGAGAAACCATATGGTACCGTGGTGACTGTAGTTAAAGAAAATAAATTATCAGACCTGATTAAAAAACCAGGGCGGGCCGTGGACCGGACACACCGTTGGAGAAAGAAATTTATCAGGTAAACATAAATTCTGTTTTCTCCAACATAGGTGTGTCCGGTCCACGGCGTCATCCTTACTTGTGGGAACCAATACCAAAGCTTTAGGACACGGATGAAGGGAGGGAGCAAATCAGGTCACCTAAATGGAAGGCACCACGGCTTGCAAAACCTTTCTCCCAAAAATAGCCTCAGAAGAAGCAAAAGTATCAAACTTGTAAAATTTGGTAAAAGTGTGCAGTGAAGACCAAGTCGCTGCCCTACATATCTGATCAACAGAAGCCTCGTTCTTGAAGGCCCATGTGGAAGCCACAGCCCTAGTGGAATGAGCTGTGATTCTTTCGGGAGGCTGCCGTCCGGCAGTCTCGTAAGCCAATCTGATGATGCTTTTAATCCAAAAAGAGAGAGAGGTAGAAGTTGCTTTTTGACCTCTCCTTTTACCTGAATAAACAACAAACAAGGAAGATGTTTGTCTAAAATCCTTTGTAGCATCTAAATAGAATTTTAGAGCGCGAACAACATCCAAATTGTGCAACAAACGTTCCTTCTTTGAAGCTGGTTTCGGACACAGAGAAGGTACGATAATCTCCTGGTTAATGTTTTTGTTAGAGACAACTTTTGGAAGAAAACCAGGTTTAGTACGTAAAACCACCTTATCTGCATGGAACACCAGATAAGGAGGAGAACACTGCAGAGCAGATAATTCTGAAACTCTTCTAGCAGAAGAAATTGCAACCAAAAACAAAACTTTCCAAGATAATAACTTAATATCAACGGAATGTAAGGGTTCAAACGGAACCCCCTGAAGAACTGAAAGAACTAAATTGAGACTCCAAGGAGGAGTCAAAGGTTTGTAAACAGGCTTGATTCTAACCAGAGCCTGAACAAAGGCTTGAACATCTGGCACAGCTGCCAGCTTTTTGTGAAGTAACACCGACAAGGCAGAAATCTGTCCCTTCAGGGAACTTGCAGATAATCCTTTTTCCAATCCTTCTTGAAGGAAGGATAGAATCCTAGGAATCTTAACCTTGTCCCAAGGGAATCCTTTAGATTCACACCAACAGATATATTTTTTCCAAATTTTGTGGTAAATCTTTCTAGTTACAGGCTTTCTGGCCTGAACAAGAGTATCGATAACAGAATCTGAGAATCCTCGCTTCGATAAAATCAAGCGTTCAATCTCCAAGCAGTCAGCTGGAGTGAAACCAGATTCGGATGTTCGAACGGACCCTGAACAAGAAGGTCTCGTCTCAAAGGTAGCTTCCAAGGTGGAGCCGATGACATATTCACCAGATCTGCATACCAAGTCCTGCGTGGCCACGCAGGAGCTATCAAGATCACCGACGCCCTCTCCTGATTGATCCTGGCTACCAGCCTGGGGATGAGAGGAAATGGCGGGAACACATAAGCTAGTTTGAAGGTCCAAGGTGCTACTAGTGCATCCACTAGAGCCGCCTTGGGATCCCTGGATCTGGCCCCGTAGCAAGGAACTTTGAAGTTCTGACGAGAGGCCATCAGATCCATGTCTGGGATGCCCCACAGGTGAGTGACTTGGGCAAAGATTTCCGGATGGAGTTCCCACTCCCCCGGATGCAATGTCTGACGACTCAGAAAATCCGCTTCCCAATTTTCCACTCCTGGGATGTGGATAGCAGACAGGTGGCAGGAGTGAGACTCCGCCCATAGAATGATTTTGGTCACTTCTTCCATCGCTAGGGAACTCCTTGTTCCCCCCTGATGGTTGATGTACGCAACAGTTGTCATGTTGTCTGATTGAAACCGTATGAACTTGGTCCTCGCTAGCTGAGGCCAAGCCTTGAGAGCATTGAATATCGCTCTCAGTTCCAGAATATTTATCGGTAGAAGAGATTCTTCCCGAGACCAAAGACCCTGAGCTTTCAGGGATCCCCAGACCGCGCCCCAGCCCATCAGACTGGCGTCGGTCGTGACAATGACCCACTCTGGTCTGCGGAATGTCATCCCTTGTGACAGGTTGTCCAGGGACAGCCACCAACGGAGTGAGTCTCTGGTCCTCTGATTTACTTGTATCTTCGGAGACAAGTCTGTATAGTCCCCATTCCACTGACTGAGCATGCACAGTTGTAATGGTCTTAGATGAATGCGCGCAAAAGGAACTATGTCCATTGCCGCTACCATCAACCCGATCACTTCCATGCACTGAGCTATGGAAGGAAGAGGAACGGAATGAAGTATCCGACAAGAGTCTAGAAGTTTTGTTTTTCTGACCTCTGTCAGAAAAATCCTCATTTGTAAGGAGTCTATAATTGTTCCCAAGAAGGGAACCCTTGTTGACGGGGATAGAGAACTCTTTTCCACGTTCACTTTCCATCCGTGAGATCTGAGAAAGGCCAGGACGATGTCCGTGTGAGCCCTTGCTTGAGGAAGGGACGACGCTTGAATCAGAATGTCGTCCCAGTAAGGTACTACCGCAACGCCCCTTGGTCGTAGCACAGCTAGAAGGGACCCTAGTACCTTTGTGAAAATCCTTGGAGCAGTGGCTAATCCGAAAGGAAGCGCCACGAACTGGTAATGTTTGTCCAGGAATGCGAACCTTAGGAACCGATGATGTTCCTTGTGGATAGGAATATGTAGATACGCATCCTTTAAATCCACCGTGGTCATGAATTGACCTTCCTGGATGGAAGGAAGAATAGTTCGAATGGTTTCCATCTTGAACGATGGAACCTTGAGAAACTTGTTTAAGATCTTGAGATCTAAGATTGGTCTGAACGTTCCCTCTTTTTTGGGAACTATGAACAGATTGGAGTAGAACCCCATCCCTTGTTCTCTTAATGGAACTGGATGAATCACTCCCATTTTTAACAGGTCTTCTACACAATGTAAGAACGCCTGTCTTTTTATGTGGTCTGAAGACAACTGAGACCTGTGGAACCTCCCCCTTGGGGGAAGTCCCTTGAATTCCAGAAGATAACCTTGGGAGACTATTTCTAGCGCCCAAGGATCCAGAACATCTCTTGCCCAAGCCTGAGCGAAGAGAGAGAGTCTGCCCCCCACCAGATCCGGTCCCGGATCGGGGGCCAACATTTCATGCTGTCTTGGTAGCAGTGGCAGGTTTCTTGGCCTGCTTTCCCTTGTTCCAGCCTTGCATTGGTCTCCAAGCTGGCTTGGCTTGAGAAGTATTACCCTCTTGCTTAGAGGACGTAGCACTTTGGGCTGGTCCGTTTTTACGAAAGGGACGAAAATTAGGTCTATTTTTTGCCTTGAAAGGCCGATCCTGAGGAAGGGCGTGGCCCTTACCCCCAGTGATATCAGAGATAATCTCTTTCAAGTCAGGGCCAAACAGCGTTTTCCCCTTGAAAGGAATGTTTAGTAGCTTGTTCTTGGAAGACGCATCAGCCGACCAAGATTTCAACCAAAGCGCTCTGCGCGCCACAATAGCAAACCCAGAATTCTTAGCCGCTAACCTAGCCAATTGCAAGGTGGCGTCTAGGGTGAAAGAATTAGCCAATTTGAGAGCATTGATTCTGTCCATAATCTCCTCATAAGGAGGAGAATCACTATCGAGCGTCTTTATCAGCTCATCGAACCAGAAACATGCGGCTGTAGCGACAGGGACAATGCATGAAATTGGTTGTAGAAGGTAACCCTGCTGAACAAACATCTTTTTAAGCAAACCTTCTAATTTTTTATCCATAGGATCTTTGAAAGCACAACTATCCTCTATGGGTATAGTGGTGCGTTTGTTTAAAGTGGAAACCGCTCCCTCGACCTTGGGGACTGTCTGCCATAAGTCCTTTCTGGGGTCGACCATAGGAAACAATCTTTTAAATATGGGGGGAGGGACGAAAGGAATACCGGGCCTTTCCCATTCTTTATTAACAATGTCCGCCACCCGCTTGGGTATAGGAAAAGCTTCTGGGAGCTCCGGCACCTCTAGGAACTTGTCCATTTTACATAGTTTCTCTGGGATGACCAACTTTTCACAATCATCCAGAGTGGATAATACCTCCTTAAGCAGAATGCGGAGATGTTCCAACTTAAATTTAAATGCAATCACATCAGGTTCAGCCTGTTGAGAAATGTTCCCTGAATCAGTAATTTCTCCCTCAGACAAAACCTCCCTGGCCCCATCAGACTGGGTTAGGGGCCCTTCAGAGATATTAATATCAGCGTCGTCATGCTCTTCAGTATCTAAAACAGAGCAGCCACGCTTACGCTGACAAGGGTTCATTTTGGCTAAAATGTTTTTGACAGAATTATCCATTACAGCCGTTAATTGTTGCATAGTAAGGAGTATTGGCGCGCTAGATGTACTAGGGGCCTCCTGAGTGGGCAAGACTCGTGTAGACGAAGGAGGGAATGATGCAGTACCATGCTTACTCCCCTCACTTGAGGAATCATCTTGGGCATCATTGTCATTATCACATAAATCACATTTATTTAAATGAATAGGAATTCTGGCTTCCCCACATTCAGAACACAGTCTATCTGGTAGTTCAGACATGTTAAACAGGCATAAACTTGATAACAAAGTACAAAAACGTTTTTAAAATAAAACCGTTACTGTCACTTTAAATTTTAAACTGAACACACTTTATTACTGCAATTGCGAAAAAACATGAAGGAATTGTTCAAAATTCACCAAATTTTCACCACAGTGTCTTAAAGCCTTAAAAGTATTGCACACCAAATTTGGAAGCTTTAACCCTTAAAATAACGGAACCGGAGCCGTTTTAAACTTTAACCCCTTTACAGTCCCTGGTATCTGCTTTGCTGAGACCCAACCAAGCCCAAAGGGGAATACGATACCAAATGACGCCTTCAGAAAGTCTTTTCTAAGTATCAGAGCTCCTCTCACATGCGACTGCATGCCATGCCTCTCAAAAACAAGTGCGCCACACCGGCGCGAAAATGAGGCTCTGCTTAAGCTTTGGGAAAGCCCCTAAGGAATAAGGTGTCTAATACAGTGCCTGCCGATATTATTATATCAAAATACCCAGATAAAATGATTCCTCAAGGCTAAATATGTGTTAATAATGAATCGATTTAGCCCAGAAACAGCCTACAGTCTTAATAAGCCCTTGTGAAGCCCTTATTTATGATCGTAATAAACATGGCTTACCGGATCCCATAGGGAAAATGACAGCTTCCAGCATTACATCGTCTTGTTAGAATGTGTCATACCTCAAGCAGCAAGAGACTGCACACTGTTCCCCCAACTGAAGTTAATTGCTCTCAACAGTCCTGTGTGGAACAGCCATGGATTTTAGTTACGGTTGCTAAAATCATTTTCCTCATACAAACAGAAATCTTCATCTCTTTTCTGTTTCTGAGTAAATAGTACATACCAGCACTATTTCAAAATAACAAACTCTTGATTGAATAATAAAAACTACAGTTAAACACTAAAAAACTCTAAGCCATCTCCGTGGAGATGTTGCCTGTACAACGGCAAAGAGAATGACTGGGGTAGGCGGAGCCTAGGAGGGATCATGTGACCAGCTTTGCTGGGCTCTTTGCCATTTCCTGTTGGGGAAGAGAATATCCCACAAGTAAGGATGACGCCGTGGACCGGACACACCTATGTTGGAGAAAATGCAGTAAATCAAACGAAATTTTTACAGTGTGTCTAATAGGCTAACAGAGCATTGCACCCACTTGCAAATGGATGATTAACCCCTTAGTTCAAAAAACGGATCAAAAAAACGAAATAGACGTTTTTTAACAGTCACAACCAACTGCCACAGCAAGCTGTGGCCCTACCTTCCCCAATAAACGACTTTGGAAAGCCTTTGGGTCCTTTAGAGATGTCCTATAGCATTCAGAGGGCCTTTGAGGGAAGCTGGATGTCACAGTTTGTAATTTTAACTGCACCAACTGTAACTTTTATACTACAACAGTGGAAAGCCTCAGGAAACTGTTTCTAGTTTAAATTTAAGCCAGCCATGTGGAAAAAACTAGGCCCCAATAAAGTTTTATCACCAAAGCATATATACAAAGGATTAAACATGCCAGCAAACGTTTTATATTGCAATATCATAAGGGTATTACCCCTGGGAGTAAGCATGATACCAGTCGTTATTAAATCACTGTATTCAGGCTTAACTTACATTAATCTGGTATCAGCAGCATTTTCTAGTGTTTTCCATCTCTAGAAAAAATTATAACTGCACATACCTGACAGCAGAATAAACTGCACGCCATTCTCTCGCTGAAGTTTTACCTCATCTGTGTAATCCCCTCAGACATATGTGAGAACAGCAATGGATCTTAGTTACAACCTGCTAAGATCATAGAAACCTCAGGCAGATTCTTCTTCTATTTACTGCCTGAGATAAAATAGCACAACTCCGGTACTATTTAAAAATAACAAACTTTTGATTGAAGAAAATAAACTAGCTATATTTAAACACTCTCTCCTACAACGTCCTAGCTTGTTGAGAGTTGCAAGAGAATGACTGGCTATGACAGTTAGGGGAGGAGAAATATTACAGCTCTGCTGTGGGTGTCCTCTTGCAACTTCCTGTTGGGAATGAGAATATCCCACAAGTAATGGATGATCCGTGGACTGGATACACCTTACAAGAGAAATTGTAATAATAAAATGCTCTAGTTCATTAAACCATTTTATTATTGCTTCTTATGTACCTTTAAAGATAGCTGGCAGATTAGATATATTTCTTCCTATTGACTAGATGTGCCTTAATAAATCTTGCACATTGTTCTGTTTAGTCTATGCACAACAGAATTTATTTCAGAATAGAAACGTTTTTTTCTTACTATTTCTGTAATTGTGTAGAATTAGCATTTCCAACAAGATAACAGCAACTAAACATGTATTCTAATATTGATTACAAATGGAACCTATTGTAAGATTGCATCTTATATTGTACAATTCTAGCATAAAAGAACAAATTCCTTTTGGCTGAATATTGGTTAGAATCTTATTCAAATACAGTCATGAGCTCTATGACACACTGGGAAATCAGTTCCTGCAGAGTGATTAAAAGCATTTGAAGCCTCATGCAAAGACTTTTAGTACAAAAATAATTGCTGAATTCTTTCTGTACCTCATAAGTGTTTCCTAAATTAAAGAGAGCAGGGAAAGAATTATATTTTTAAATACTCTATTAAAAACTTAGACTTATACCAATAATTTTAGTATAAAACACTAACAGTATCAATAAGGAGACAATACATTTGTCACATTTTTAAACAATTATCTTTGAATATGTTTCTGTGTATTTTAATATAATAAATACAATTTGATCAAACCTTGATTGGGTTGTTCAACTTAAGGCCCATTCACTTACCCATTCTTCAATACTCATTCACCCCTATAGATAGATATACAATGACAAAAAAAGTGTGTGAAGTATTTGTGTGATGTGTATATATGTGTGTGAATAGTATATTAGGGGCCGATTCATCAAGCTCCATATTGAGCTTGATGCATAGACTTGCCGGAAACAGGAGTTAAGAGGCAGCGGTTGTAAGACCACTGCGCCTTAACTCGTCTGCCACCTGTGAGGCGGCAGACAGCAATCCCCCTGATCACATATGATCGGGTTGATTGACATCCCCTGCTAGCAGCCGATTGGCCGCAAATGAGCAGGGGGAGACATTGCACAAACAGTTCACCAGAACTGTTTGTGCAATGATAAATGCCGACAGCGTATGGATCATGGCCGCTGGCACTTTCATAAATCAGATCCTTAGTGTGTGCATATGACTACTTTTCCTGTCTAGTCTTTATTGTATTCCCCTCTATAGTGCTGATTAACCTGTTGGTACTAACTTTTGTTGCCAATGGTTTAGACATTAATGGCTGTGTGTTGAGTTATTTTTAGGTTACAGCAAATTTACACTGTTATACAGGCTGTAAACTCACTACTTTACATTTTAGCAAAGTGTAATTTCTTCAGTGTTGTCACATGAAAAGATATAATAAAATATTTACAAAAATGTAAGGGGTGTACTCAGTTTTGAGAGATACTGTGTATGTATATATATATATATATATATATATATATAGATAGTGTAAATATCTAAATATCTATCGATCTTTATTAAAGAATCAAAAAGCTGCAGATTTTGCTGTAAGTTTAGCTAATTGTTTTCAACAAAACCTTTTTCCCAACACTCAAGAACTCACCAAGTTTGTTTACAATCCACAATTTTAGTGATATTTAAAGAAAAACAATCAAATGGTTGTGGAAATATAAAGCTTTGAAGTGGCAATATTATGAAATTGCTTGTACAAGTGCTCTAGAAGAAAATCAGTCAAAACTGAATTCTGTGAGTATGCACAGATGACATTTTCATTACCAGATAAAAAAGGCATTCATCTTGCGAAGGCACTCAATTTTTTTGACTATGTCTTTAATCCCTGTTGGGGTTAAAAAAGCACAGTAAGAAAACAGAAATCTTTAAAAAAAAAATAAAAAAAAAATGTTCTAACAAAAATGACCCTACAACATAATGCTCCTCAAACAGACCTGTATTGAAGATATTTTGCACAGAGATTGTTGATGTGGTGCCATTATAAAATCTTTAAACATAACTCCTAATGGTTCAAATATGACAGAGGATAGGGCAACTTGCTACTGAAGTCCCCATCAAGGCAGTTAGTAATTTTAATTTTTTAATATTAAAAGTAATGTAACAAGCTCAGGCCTAGATTTGGAGTTTGGCGTTAGCCGTGAAAACCAGCGTTAGAGGCTCCTAACGCTGGTTTTAGGCTAACTCCGGTATTTGGAGTCACTCAAAAAAGGGTCTAACGCTCACTTTTCAGCCGCGACTTTTCCATACCGCAGATCCCCTTACGTCAATTGCGTATCCTATCTTTTCAATGGGATCTTTCTAACTCCGGTATTTAGAGTCGTGTCTGAAGTGAGCGTTAGAAATCTAACGACAAAACTCCAGCCGCAGAAAAAAGTCAGTAGTTAAGAGCTTTTTGGGCTAACGCCGGTTCATAAAGCTCTTAACTACTGTACTCTAAAGTACACTAACACCCATAAACTACCTATGTACCCCTAAACCGAGGCCCCCCCACATCGCCGCCACTTGATTAAATTTTATTAACCCCTAATCTGCCAACCGCCACCTACGTTATACTTATGTACCCCTAATCTGCTGCCCCTAACACCGCCGACCCCTGTATTATATTTATTAACCCCTAATCTGCCCCCCACAACGTCGCCGCCAGCTACCTACAATAATTAACCCCTAATCTGCCGACCGCAAAGCGCCGCCACCTACATTATAGCTATGTACCCCTAATCTGCTGCTCCTAACACCGCCGACCCCTATATTATATTTATTAACCCCTAATCTGCCCTCCTCAACGTCGTCTCCACCTGCCTACACTTATTAACCCCTAATCTGCCGAGCGGACCGCACCGCTACTATAATAAAGTTATTAACCCCTAATCCGCCTCACTAACCCTATAATAAATAGTATTAACCCCTAATCTGCCCTCCCTAACATCGCCGACACCTAACTTCAATTATTAACTCCTAATCTGCCGACCGGAGCTCACCGCTATTCTAATAAATGTATTAACCCCTAAAGCTAAGTCTAACCCTAACACTAACACCCCCCTAAATTAAATATAATTTTAATCTAACGAAATAAATTAACTATTATTAAATAAATTATTCCTATTTAAAGCTAAATACTTACCTGTAAAATAAATCCTAATATAGCTACAATATAAATTATAATTACATTGTAGCTATTTTAGGATTAATATTTATTTTACAGGCAACTTTGTAATTATTTTAACCAGGTACAATAGCTATTAAATAGTTAAGAACTATTTAATAGCTACCTAGTTAAAATAATTACAAAATTACCTGTAAAATAAATCCTAACCTAAGTTACAATTAAACCTAACACTATACTATCATTAAATTAATTAAATAAAATACCTATAATTACCTACAATTAAACCTAACACTACACTATCAATACATTAATTAAATACAATATCTACAAATAACTACAATGAAATAAACTAACTAAAGTACAAAAAATAAAAAAGAACTAAGTTACAAAAAATAAAAAAAATATTTACAAACATAAGAAAAATATTACAACAATTTTAAACTAATTACACCTACTCTAAGCCCCCTAATAAAATAACAAAGACCCCCAAAATAAAAAATGCCCTACCATATTCTAAATTACTAAAGTTCAAAGCTCTTTTACCTTACCAGCCCTGAACAGGGCCCTTTGCGGGGCATGCCCCAAGAAGTTCAGCTCTTTTGCCTGTAAAAAAAAACATACAATACCCCCCCAACATTACAACCCACCACCCACATACCCCTAATCTAACCCAAACCCCCCTTAAATAAACCTAACACTAAGCCCCTGAAGATCATCCTACCTTGTCTTCACCTCACCAGGTATCACCGATCCGTCCTGGCTCCAAAATCTTCATCCAACCCAAGCGGGGGCTGGCGATCCATCATCCGGTGGCTGAAGAGGTCCAGAAGAGGCTCCAAAGTCTTCATCCTATCCGGGAAGAAGAGGCGATCCGGACCGGCAACCATCTTCATCCAAGCGGCATCTTCTATCTTCATCCGATGACGAGCGGCTCCATCCTGATGACCTCCACTGCAGACCCATCTTCTTCCGGCGACGTCCAACTGAAGAATGACGGTTCCTTTAAGGGACGTCATCCAAGATGGCGTCCCTCGAATTCCGATTGGCTGATAGGATTCTATCAACCAATCGGAATTAAGGTAGGAATATTCTGATTGGCTGATGGAATCAGCCAATCAGAATCAAGTTCAATCCGATTGGCTGATCCAATCAGCCAATCAGATTGAGCTCACATTCTATTGGCTGATCGGAACAGCCAATAGAATGCGAGCTCAATCTGATTGAAGATAGAAGATGCCGCTTGGATGAAGATGGTTGCCGGTCCGGATCGCCGCTTCTTCCCGGATAGGATGAAGACTTTGGAGCCTCTTCTGGACCTCTTCAGCCACCGGATGATGGATCGCCAGCCCCCGCTTGGGTTGGATGAAGATTTTGGAGCCAGGACGGATCGGTGATACCTGGTGAGGTGAAGACAAGGTAGGATGATCTTCAGGGGCTTAGTGTTAGGTTTATTTAAGGGGGGTTTGGGTTAGATTAGGGGTATGTGGGTGGTGGGTTGTAATGTTGGGGGGGGTGTATTGTATGTTTTTTTTACAGGCAAAAGAGCTGAACTTCTTGGGGCATGCCCCGCAAAGGGCCCTGTTCAGGGCTGGTAAGGTAAAAAAGCTTTGAACTTTAGTAATTTAGAATAGGGTAGGGCATTTTTTTATTTTGGGGGTCTTTGCTATTTTATTAGGGGGCTTAGAGTAGGTGTAATTAGTTTAAAATTGTTGTAATATTTTTCTTATGTTTGTAAAAAAATATTTATTTTTTGTAACTTAGTTCTTTTTTATTTTTTGTACTTTAGTTAGTTTATTTCATTGTAGTTATTTGTAGGAATTGTATTTAATTTATTTATTGGTAGTGTAGTGTTAGGTTTAATTGTAGGTAATTGTAGGTATTTTCTTTAATTAATTTAATGATAGTATAGTGTTAGGTTTAATTCTAACTTAGGTTAGGATTTATTTTACAGGTAATTTTGTAATTATTTTAACTAGGTAACTATTAAATAGTTCTTAACTATTTAATAGCTATTGTACATGGTTAAAATAATTACAAAGTTGCCTGTAAAATAAATATTAATCCTAAAATAGCTACAATGTAATTATAATTTATATTGTAGCTATATTAGGATTTATTTTACAGGTAAGTATTTAGCTTTAAATAGGAATAATTTATTTAATAAGAGATAATTAATTTCGTTAGATGTAAATTATTTTTAACTTAGGGGGTGTTAGTGTTAGGGTTAGACTTAGCTTTAGGGGTTAATACATTTATTAGAGTAGCGGTGAGCTCCAGTCGGCAGATTAGGGGTTAATAATTGAAGTTAGGTGTCGGCGATGTTAGGGAGGGCAGATTAGGGGTTAATACTATTTATTATAGGGTTAGTGAGGCGGATTAGGGGTTAATAACTTTATTATAGTAGCGCTCAGGTCCGCTCGGCAGATTAGGGGTTAATAAGTGTAGGCAGGTGGAGGCGACGTTGTGGGGGGCAGATTAGGGGTTAATAAATATAATATAGGGGTCGGCGATGTTAGGGCAGCAGATTAGGGGTACATAGGGATAATGTAAGTAGCGGCGGTTTACGGAGCGGCAGATTAGGGGTTAATAATAATATGCAGGGGTCAGCGATAGCGGGGGTGGCAGATTAGGGGTTAATAATTGTAAGGTTAGGGGTGTTTAGACTCGGGGTACATGTTAGAGTGTTAGGTGCAGACGAAGGAAGTGTTTACGCATAGCAAACAATGGGGCTGCGTTAGGAGCTGAACGCGGCTTTTTTGCAGGTGTTAGGTTTTTTTTCTGCTCAAACAGCCCCATTGTTTCCTATGGGGGAATCGTGCACGAGCACGTTTTTGAGGCTGGCCGCTTGCGTAAGCAACTCTGGTATCGAGAGTTGAAGCTGCGTTAAAAATGCTCTACGCTCCTTTTTTGGAGCCTAACGCAGCCTTTATGTGGACTCTCAATACCAGAGTTATTTTTATGGTGCGGCCAGAAAAAAGCCGGCGTTAGCTTTTCGGGTCGTTACCGACAAAACTCCAAATCTAGCCGTCAGTCTGAAATATGCTAATTTTTTTGCACAATTAATTTACAAATAAATGTTAAGGGAAAATAATTTACATAATTTGTCTATAAACATCTTTAACCAGTGTTTATGATGGATTAACACTACATTTTGCTTGTCTGATGTCACTTAGTCTACTAATCTACTCAAGACTATAAAGTATCAAGATAGCTCACAAGTACTTCATTCCTAGGTTGGAATTTACAGGTTCAAACCACACCACATGTAGTAATTCACCCTTTTTAAAATAGTGTTATGTTATTGCTCTTTCTAAAGTAAAAAGTTTGCAAAAAGACTTGTAACCCAGGAAGTGTAGTGGCTTAATATGAGTTTCTATGCTCTTAACAACTTGTCTGCAAGACATATTTGAATTTATTTTGAAAAGATTTTCAAAATAATTGGAGTTATATGAATAATAAAATAAGCAATGCATGAAAAACCTAATGAATACCTAAATACAAATTTACGTTAGTAAATTATGTTTGTTTGTTTACTTGATTTCGTTAATCCTACAAACTTGTTAAAAAAAAGTGAAAAGGATTCAAGGAATTTATTGTATCGGACAAAAGAATTCAGATATTTATTTTCTATGATGTGTAGTCCATCTGTCCTTGCCTGTAGTTTGTAGTGGCGTTCTTAAAGGACAAAAAGCATACTGCCCAACATTAACGGGCTAGTATCCGGTATGGAACAGAGTTTAAGCAGCCCAGGGGGTGAGGCTGAATAACCCAGAGTGGAGTTGGGTGGATCAGGGTTGGATTGACATTGTGGGTAGACCATGGGTGAGCTACAGCAGTCTGGAAGAGTGACCAAAGTAGTTTTGGGCTAGTCTTTGTGGTCCCTTCTTTCACTTTGTAAAAGTAGGACATTTATAGGAAAGGTGCAGAAGAAAAAGTGTAACAAAGCTTTCAAACAGGACCAGGTATGGCCACTTGTGATAGAATATGAGTAAATGGGAATCAAGCAGACAGCTAGTAAGGAGGGAAAGCAGGAGTGTAACTAGACCTCACTGGGCCTTAGGGCAAAGCCTTGCAGGTGGGTTTGCCCATTTTTAAATAGCACAGCTTCCCTATTATTATTATTATCAGGTATTTGTAGAGCGCCAACAGATCCGCAGCGCTATGACTGTGAGTCAGCCCACATCATATAATATGTACTTGCACTACCTTTCTTTTCAAATATGGTTGCAGGTTTTTATGTACATCAGCACTAAAGGGCCATCTTGGAAACCCCTCCACCAACTGTTAAAGGCAGATCCATACACTTTCTGTACACAGAGGGGCCAGGCATGATGCAGATGGAGCCCAGGTCCCACTGCTGTCGTGCTACCACTGATTGCAGGGCCAGATGAGCCCATAGATATGTGGACCTGGTTTTATATGTGACCTCTGAGACCCCTATAGGTTCACCCCTGAAGGCAACCTAGCATTGGGAACCATGCAAATTACACCTACATTTTATTTGTTGGAGTACTGTTATTAAAAATAACCTATCCCAATCTTAATTTGTGTGTGTGTTAATAACAAATTGGAGTTAGGACATTAAGTAAAAGTTAGAGACTCAAGAATAATAGAAACATATATTGCTTTTACAATGACATAATTAACTATCACCTAGATTACAAGTTTTGCGTTCGTGTTTTAACGCTGAAAAAATAGACATTTCAGCGTTAAAACAACAACACATCCATTACAAGTCTTGTCGGTATAGCTGTACCGCAAGCCTTTTAACCTGTAACGCAACGTCAGTCCCGCACTCGTAAAAATTTCATTTTTTCATGGGACCTCCATAGCGCAGCCATTATGAATTTTGCGGTGAGGCTAAAAAGCTTGCGTTACAGCCTATAACGACAAGATCCGTACCGCCATCTGAGAGCAGTAGTTATGAGTTTTTACATAAAACTCATAAATAAAGTGTTACAAAGTACACTAACACCCATAAACTACCTACTAACCCCTACACTGAGGCCTTTCTGCATTGCAAATACTATATTAAAGTTATTAACCCCTAATCTGACGCTCCCGACATCGCCGCCACTAATAAAATGTATTAACCCCTAACCTGCCGCTCCCCAACACCGCCGCCACTATAATAAACCTATTAACCCCTAAACCGCAAGCCCCCACAACAAAATATACTAAATTAAACTAATAACCCCTAAACCGAAAGCCCCCCAAATCGCAATAAACTAATTTAAACTAGTAATCCCTAAACCTAACGCCCCCCTAACTTTATATTACAATTACAATTTCCCTATCTTAAATTAAATTAAAACTTACCTATCAAATTAAAAAAACTATGTTTAAACTAACAATTAAACTAATATAACTATTAAACTAAAATCAAACTAACTTCTAATTAAAGAAAACTAAAATACACATTAAAAAAAATCCTAACACTACTATAAAAATTATAAAGTATTTCATTACAAAAAATAAAAAATACTAAATTACAAAAAATAACAAACACTAAATTATGAAAAATAACAAATGAAATGATCAAAAATAAAAAAGAATTACACCTAATCTAATAGCCCTGTAAAAATAAAAAAGCCCACCCAAAATAAAAAAAAAAAACCCTAGCCTACAATAAACTACCTAAAGCCCTTAAAATGGCCTTTTGCAGGGCATTGTTCGAAGTTAAACAGCTCTTTTACCTGTAAAAAAAAAATACAAAGACCCCCCAACAGTAAAGCCCACCACCCAACCAACCCCCAAAATAAAAAAAACCTAACTAACAAAAACCTAAGCTACCCATTGCCCTGAAAAGGCCATTTGTATGGGCATTGCCCTTAAAAGGGCATTTAGCTCTTTTGCATTGCCATGAAAAGGGCATTTAGCTCTTTTAAAGGGCCACTGTAAGTAAATATTTTCTATGCATGTTACTAACTAACTACCCCAAATACACTTTTTGTCAATAGCATTTCATTAACATATCTCTACCGTATATCAGAAATCTTGTCTGCAAATTTAATTGTTTTCCAAACCCACTCCGTGGGTATCCTTTGCTCTGTACCAATCCGTTTACAATACCTAGGTTTCAAAATGGCGCTTTAAACACAAAGTTATTGGTTTAAGTATTTTGAACATGCAGTGCTGAAAATAGTGGGCAGGATAACGTGACATTATCGGCGAATAAAAGATATAACTTTTAGAACGTTATGAAACTTCGTTTTGGAGAAAATATAGGTCAGTAGGTTTTAATTAATGTTTATTAACTTTAATATGTTAGTTGTTTAGCTTAAAAATTATAACAGAAAGTAATCCTTTAAGAAAAGCCCAAACTCTAAACTAAAAAAAAAACAAACACCCAAAAAAGTTAAAAAAATCCTATCACTAACCCCCGACGATCAAGTTACAGTTTCTGAAGTCTGGACATGCATGCGGCGAGGTCTTCATCTATCCAAGTGGCGTCTTCTATCTTCATCCAGGCGGCATCTTCTATCTTCATCCCGGCGGCGCGGAGCAGGTCCATCCTGAAGACATCCGGCGTGGAGCATCCTCTTCATACGGTCGCCACCATACACTGAATCTTCAATGCCAGGGAGCCTTTTCAAAATGGCGTCCCTTGCATTCTTATTGGTTGATTTGATTTTGGAAATTCAAATCAGGATGGACCTGCTCCGCGCCGCCGGGATGAAGATAGAAGATGCTGCCTGGATGAAGATGGAGCCGTCTGGATGAAGATGGAGCCGCCGGGATGAAGATCCTTCAAGGGGGACTTCAGCAACTGTGAGTACCTAAAGAGGGGTTAGTGTTAGGTTTTTTTACGTTTTTTTTTGGTTTTTTTTTAGATTAGGGGTTGGGCATTTCTTAAAAGAGCTCAATGCCCTTTTAAGGGCAAGAAAAAAAGCTAAATGCCCTTTTAAGGGCAATGCTTATACAAATGCCCTTTTTAGGGCAATGGGTAGATCAGGTTTTTTATTTTGTGGGTTTGGGGGTTTGTAATGTTAGTGGGTCTTTGTATTTTTTTTTTTAAAAACAGCTGATTTCTTTAGGGCAATGCCCTACAAAAGGCCGTTTTAAGGGCTATTGGTAGTTTATTATAGATTAGGTTTTTTATTTTCGGATGTTTTTTTAATGGGTATTAGAATAGGAATAATTGTTATTATTTTGGATATTTGTGTAATTGTTTGCTATTTTGTGTAAAAAAAAAATTTGTTTTGGGGTGTGTTTTTCTTTATAGAATAGTCATTTTTTATTTTTAATGGGCAGCAAAAGATCTGAATGCCCTTTTAAGGGCAATGCCCATACAAATGCCCTTTTCAGGGCAATGGGTAGATTAGGTTTTACTTTATTTTTATTTTGTGGATTTGGGGGGTGGGGGTTTGTATACTGTTAGGGGGTGTTTGTTATTCTTTTGTAGGAAAAGAGCTGTTATCTTTAGGGCAATGTCCTACCAAAGGCCCCTTTAAGGGCCCACAAAAGGCCCTTTTAAGGGCCCTTGGTAGTTTATTATAGTTTAGGGTTTTTAATTTTGGGGTGTATTTTTTTTTGTTTAAAGGGTATTAGAATAAGAATAATTTTTATTGTTTTGGATAATTTTCGCCTATATTACGAGTTTTGCGTTAACAGGGGTGCGTTGCTAACTTGCGTTGCTAACAGTTTTTTCTCACTGCTCACTTCCCTGCAGCGCTGGTATTACAGGTTTTTATAAACCCGGTGTTAACAGGAAAGAAGTGAGCGGAGAGAAAAATTGCGTTCCACACTGCACTCCAATACCAGCGCTACTTAAGTCAGCGGTAAGCTGGTTGTACGTGCTCGTGCACGGATTTCCCCATAGACATCAATGGGGAGAGCCGGCTGAGAAAAATTCTAACACCTGCAAAAAAGCGGCGTAAAACTCAGTAACGCAGCCCCATTGATTCCTATGGGGAAGCTAAAGTTATGTTTACACCTAACACCCTAACATGAACCCCGAGTCTAAACACCCCTAATCTTACACTTATTAACCCCTAATCTGCCGCCCCCGACCTCGCCAACACCTACATTATACTTATTAACCCCTAATCTGCCGCTCCGGACATCGCCGCCACCTACATTATATTTATGAACCCCTAATCTGCTGTCCACAACATCGCCGACACCTACATTATATTTATTAACCCCTTATCTGCTGCCCCTAACATACCCGCAACCTACCTACATTTATTAACCCCTAATCTGCCGCCCCCAACATTACTGCAACTATTCTACATTTATTAACCCTTAAACCTAAGTCTAACCCTAACACCCCCTAACTTAAATATAATTTAAATAAATCTAAATAAAATGACTATCATTAACTAAATTATTCCAATTTAAAACTAAATACTTACCTGTAAAATAAACCCTAAGCTAGCTACAATATAACTAATAGTTAAATAAATACAAACTTGCCTGTAAAATAAAAATAAACCCTAAGCTAGCTACAATGTAACTATTAGTTATATTGTAGCTAGCTCAGGGTTTATTTTACAGGTAAGTATTTAGTTTTAAATAGGAATAATTTAGTTAATGATATTAATTTTATTTAGATTTATTTAAATTATATTTAAGTTAGGGGGTGTTAGGGTTAGACTTAGGTTTAAAGGGTTAATAAATTTAGTGGTGGCAGCGGCGACGGGGGTGGCAGAATAGGGGTTAATAAGTATAATGTAGGTGGCGGCGATGTTAGGGGCGTCAGATTAGGGGTAATAATATTTAACTAGTGTTTGCGAGTGCGGCGGTTTAGGGGTTAGTATGTTTATTCTAGTGGCGGCGATGTCCGGAGCGGCAGATTAGGGGTTAAAAATTTTATTATAGTGTTTGCGATGTGGGAGGACCTCGGTTTAGGGGTTTATAGGTAGTTTATGGCATAAAAAAGCAGTGTTAGGACCTGTTAACGCTGCTTTTTTACCTTAACGCACAACTTGTAATCTAGCCGTAAGTTTGTTATTTTTTGTAATGGTATTTTTTTTTATTTTTTGTAATTTTAGTGTTTTTTATTTTTTGTAATGGTAGTTTTTTTTATTTTTGTAATGTTAAGTTTTATTATAAGGCAGCTTAGGTTTTATTTCACAGGTAAGTTTGTATTTATTTTAACTAGGTAGTAAGTAAATAGTTAATAACTATTTACTAACTAGTCTACCTAGTTAAAAGAGAAACAAACTTACCTGTGAAATAAAAATGAAACCTAAGCTAGCTACAATATAACTATTAGTTATATTGTAGCTAGCTTAGGTTTTATTTCACAGGTAAGTATGTATTTAGCTTTAAATAGGTATTATTTAGTTAATAATTGTAACTTTAATGTAGCTCTATTTTAATTATGTTAAAGTTAGGGGTTGTTAGGTTTAGGGTTATGGTTAGGGTTAGGTTGAGGGTTAGGTTTAGGGGTTAACATAGTTTAATTTAGGTTGTTGCGATGTGGGGGTCTGGCGGTTTAGGGGTTAATAGGTTTATTTAGTGGTAGTGATGTGGGAGGCCAGAGGTTTAGGGGTTAATAACTTTATTTAGTGGCGGCGATGTCAGGGAGCGGCGGAATAGGGGTTAATAAATTTATTATAGTGTGGGCGATGTTGGGGTGCAGGGGAATAGGGGTTAATAAGTTTAGCATAGTGGCGGCGATATCGGGAGCGGCAGATTAGGGGTCAATAGATTTATTTTGGTGGCAGCGATATCGGGAGTGGCAGATTAGGGGTTAATAAATGTATGTAGGTGTCAGCGATGTCAGGGGCAGCAGATTAGGGTTGTTTAGACTTGGGGTTTATGTTAGATGTCTTTTTTCCCATAGACATCAATGGGGCTGTGTTACAGAGCTTTTCATTCCGCGATCGCAGGTGTTAATTTTTTTTCTAACCCGCTCTCCGAATTGATGTCTATGGGGAAAGCGTGCACGAGCAAGTCAAAACAGCGCTTGTATTTTGTGCGGTATGGAGCTCATCGCCACCATATCGCACACACAAGCCGGCTGTTTCAAAACTTGTAATGGCAGCTTAATGAAGTGTGAAATAATGCAACTTTTGTTGCATTCGTTTCGCACTCCGTTGCGCCCATAACTTGTAATCTACCTAAATATTTTTTATATAGTTTTACTAGTATATACTGAAATTTCGAAATCGTCTTAAGACAGTTAAAAGGGACTTTATTTATTTTCATTTTATCAACTGTGTAATTGTCAAAAATAGGAATTGATTTGTTTACTACTGAAATATAATTTTCTGTAATATTTAAAAAGTTTGGTAATGACGACAACACAACATTGAAATGCTATAGGTTATAACAGAGATGTTTTATAATGTTGCATGTATTGCACTATCAATGTAAAAGCAATGAGATTTTACATTTCAGTGACATAACATTTACCATCTAAGCTCTTCACTGCCAAATATGGTATGAATTTACTTATGACTTTGACATACATCATTTCTTTCAACAAAGTAAAAAAGGTTAAAGGGTCATTATAGTCAAAAGCATTTTTATCATGACTAGGAAATAGAAGCAATCAAACACAATCAATTATATGGAAGTAAAAACTATTTAAATTTGAAATTTAAACTATCAGGAAATCCAGGTCAGGATTCAATTGATACTGTTGTATTAATGCTAATTGTCTGTTTAGGATAAATCCCACAGTCCCTATGGTAGGCTAGTACAAACCTATACATGCTTGACAACAACAGAAAAAGCATAACCCCAAAAAAAATAAAAACACTGCAGTTAATTTTAGAAATGCTCTCATATAGCTGAAAAATGTGGTACAATATTCCTTTAATATTCTAGAAATGCTCCAACTGGAGATAGCAAAACAATATATTAGTACTCTTGGAAACAAAAAATGAGAAATGTGTTGTAATTTATGGTTATGTAGAGTTATTCCATGTTGGAACATAGGTAAATTTTTCAGCTATGACTCAATAATATCTTGTTACGGTCATATTGTTTTAATCTTTACTTTTCTATCCATAGGTATTTGCATAAAATAACAGTGAGCATGCAGCAATCTACAGCTGATAAAATCTAATGAAGACACATATTTTTCTATGAATCTATGTATTTATTCTACAACCAAATGAACTTTTCTCATCCCACAATAATTTACAAATTGTGGACACATTCAGAGAATCTGATACAGGGAATAGGCAGTTCATAATAAGTCACAGCTCAGCCCTGTGCAGCTTACAGGGACATGTAGCAACTACTTGGAAATAGGAAAATATTCTCATTCGGTTGAAGAGTTACTCTGGTTATCATATGATTACAGTAAAAATAAATAGTTTTCTAAACCAATACATTTTTGGTTGAGTCTAATAATTCCCTGAGGCACCCAGTTATGATATTTCCCTTCTTGTTCACGTTTTTTTCTGTATTGTTCTTATTTTTGTTTGTGTCTGTTCTTTTTTTTTTTTTAAATACCAGTCACAGATGATACTGGAATTATTGAGACCTTTCTGAGGCACACACAAACAGCTGATTAATCAACCCATGTATGTTTGAAATTTCTCTTATTCATGTCTTATGATATGTTACCGTTTCTGGGGCACATTAAGCAGCTGAAGGTGTGAGCTTATTGATTACTCCCAACATTACTTTTTTTTCTCTCTTTTGATTGTAATGCTAAAAATAATAACTAAAAAGAACATAGTGATGCTTCTTAATCTGTGACTCAAACTCAACCAGCAAGAAATCCATTCATCCATAAGCCAGCTTACTTGAAAGAAGAAATTACCTTATGAACCTACCTAGGGCTTTTAACTAAGAATACCAAGAAAACAAAGCAAATTTGATAATAAAAGTAAATTGGAAAGTTGTGTAAAATTACATGCCTATCCCTATCTGAATCATGAAAGTTTAATTTTGACTAGACTGTCCCTTTAAGATACATTTTCATTTTATTGATAGCTAAAGCCAACAATGCTACAGCCAAAACTACTGCTCCTTTATTCAAGACACTTTGCATGGAGATAAATCACATACGGTAGAGTAACCTTAGCTTTATTTGGTGAGGACCAACTAAACAGATCCAGAGATGTAAGTCTTAAAATCTAGTTATTTCAATGTTGTTTGTACATGGCAAGCTTTAAAAGTCTAACCCTACCACATATCTGTCCCTAATCTGCTTCAGTAGAGATGATAAATAGCTGCGTGTACTCCATTATCAAGCTTGGCTAACAAACACAGTAATAATGCATTCAAACGTTCTCAAACTCACTCAGTATATTATTTTATTTCAAAACATGTTTTTGCAAGGTGTGTACTGTTCTTTTAAGGTATGTACTGCTCTAATGATCTGTTTGTTTATCTACTTACAGTTTACGTATATTAATATTTAAACGGACATTCCGGTCAAACTTCAAATGCACATAGATGGATTATATCTTTAAATGGAAACATAGTTGCACTACACATGTATTGGCTAAAATGCTTCTAGTAAAAGTAATCACTGTTTTAGTGCATGCGAAGCATTGCTAGATATTCTCAGTGCACCAGCATTTTAAATACTGCAGCTGCTAAGAGCGCTAGTGGGGCTTGTATAATGTCAGAAATTAACAAATGGAATCATTATCAGATGATAAGATACCTTAGGCTCTCAGAGCACATGCTGTGTTTAAAATATTGGTGCACGGTGCATACTTGGCTTTTTTCTCTCCACTTTGTTGTTTCATACCAATACAAACAAAAGAAATAAACATGAGAATACCTAAACATTTGTAATTGCAACAATTTTCTGGGCAAAGTGGTGCATTATCTGACAGAAAAGCAGGGGTGCCAATATTTTTAGCCATGACTGTATTTATATATATATATATATATATATATATATATATATATATATATATATATATATACTGTATATATATATATATAAAATTGCCCTCTACTCTCATAGTTTACAGTAATGTGTGGCAGCACAAGCATCTCTTACTTACTTACCCATCCAACTACATGTGTTATTATTAAAAATCACCAATCACATCATTAGCCACATCAGTGATGTCATCTCCAGATGCTCCTTTACTGCGCTACAGAATATCTTTGACAGGTTTAAGGGGCAGTAAAGACAAAAATAAACTTCAGTGGTTTGGATAGAGCCTGACATTTCAACTTTCCAATTTATTTCTGTTGTCAATTTTGGACTTTACTCTCCATTTAAAGGGCCAGTAAACCTAAAAAACAATGTTATATAATTCTGCACATAGTGCAGAATTATATAACATTATATTAGTGTTAGCTTTATACAAGCTAATATTCCCTGTGAATTTTTATAAAAAAGACTGTTTTTCAGACCCGCTCTCTGTGCTCTTCTGCTCCTGGTCTGTCTGACAGCAGGAGCGAGCTGCACTGAGTATAATGGCGCGGTCGCGCCAGGCTGTGATTAGACAGCTGGCCAGATGTGCTCTGTGATAAAAACAGACCCGCTCAGAAGAGCACAGAGAGCGGGTCTGAAAAACAGTCTTTTTTATAAAAATTCACAGGGAATATTAGCTTGTATAAAGCTAACGCTAATATAATGTTATATAATTCTGCACTATGTGCAGAATTATATAACATTGTTTTTTAGGTTTACTGGCCCTTTAAGTATGAGATTCTACAGCAAGCAAATCCGCAAATATGTTTTCTTAAAAATATATGGTAATAATTATTATTATTTTTTTTTTACTAATCCCATCTCACATAGGTAAGTGCATGATGATTATACTAGGGAGTCATGTGCAGGGGAAAAGTTAGCACAGAACATGTGGCGTCTTCTACATTTCAGATGTACTACAGTGCATTCTATGTTCCACTGACAGGACATCCTTTTGTGTGGGGCATATTTTACATTTTTTATTAAGAAGGTTCCATAGAGCAACATACATTTTTATGTACCTTATCTAAGAGAATTTGATAATTAACACTCATTAATTGCTGGTATTATATATATATATACACACAGTATATATAAATAAATAAAAAACAAAACAAAGGTGTAGCCTTTCTTAAAGAGACATGAAGCTTAAAATTAAAGTTTCATGATTTAGAGTATGTAATTTTAAGATACTTTTAAATTCACTTCTATTATTAGATTTACTTTGTTCTTTTGGTAAACTTTGTGAAAAAGCATATGTACACATCCTCATCAGAAGGAATGCGCTAATGGGAGCTAGCTGGTGATTCGTGGCTGCACACATTTATCTCTTGTCATTGGTTCACCTAGCTCCCAGCAGTGCATTGCTACTCTGTACCCAACTTTAACTATGTCTTTAATCCATTTGCAGGATTTAAGTACTTTCTTACAGGCAATAAATAGTGCAATAATAAAATATATTAACATATCAAAGCATATTCGTTTTGCACTTTATGTCCCTTTAAATTTTAAATTGTGTTACTCTTTTCATGTAACTTTTAAATGACAAATTTGTAAAATAGATTTTTTTAATTATATAACACTGATGGATAAATATGTAATTCAATAACTAATTCCATACCATCTTGACTTATTAACTGTGTCATCATCATTGTGTTTTAAGTTTATAACTTTGTTTCATCCTTTCTTATAAACTTTAAATGATTTTGTTAATAATTATGTCACAAACGCATGCAAACTACTCCGGTTAAAAGTTTTAAAAAATGTAAATGCTATCCACTTGATTCTCTAATAGTTAGATTTTCGTTTCTAAGTATAGAAGCAAAAATTAGTTTTTAACTATACTAAGCTTATTTAATATTAAAATATTTTCTGCCAGCGGCACAATCTTACAGACTACTGACTCTGCAGAGACGGTTTCACTTCATCAAAGCAGGAGACATCGCCCCAGGCCAACTCCTGTAGCTCTATAAATTCATTACTGACTAATAATAACAGAAGTGGGAATTCTATCTCAGAGAAATATTACTTTGCATGAGGTCATTCTCATTTGAAAGATAAAGTTGAAGTGAATCAAAACAGAAAATAAAGACCACAGAAGGTGTCTTTTAGCACTCAAACATTTTCTTTAGAACAGAAAATTGCAGGGGCTTTTAACCACTGAGATGTGACTTTGAAGTGCTTTGAATAAATCAGTTTGTTAAGATAAATAAAAACACATGTACATTATTTAAACCTTGACATTGATGAGGCTATGCCATAATTTACATTTTTGACTTTTCAAGGAATCAACAAAAATTTGGTGCTCAGAAACAAAAACAATCTGAAATAATTAAAGCCACTTTATGTTCAGTCCCACGCGTTTAATGCTTCTTTAACTTAACAAATCCAAAGTAGAAAGGTCAAAGTGAACAATGGTCTGGAATGTTACAATTCCAGAGTACACTCAGCAAATGCTATTTAGTTTTATTTTGCGTGGAAACAGAATTCCAAACCAAAGTGTATATATATATATACTTTATTTTTAAGTCAATGATAAATAAAGGGCATGCTTAAAGGGGCAGGAAACCCCAAAATGTTCTTTCATTATTTGGATAGAAGACACAATTTTAAAGAACTTTACAATTTACTTCTATTATCAAATTTGCGTCATTATCTTGTTATCCTTTGCGGAAGGAACATCATTGCACTACTGGCAGCTAGCTGAACACATCTAGTTAGCCAATCACAAGAGACAAATGTGTGCAGGCACCAATCAGCAACTAGTTCCCACTAGTGTAGAATATGTGCGCATTCATTTTCAACAAGGGATACCAAGAGAACGAAGCACATTTGAAAATAAAAGTGAATGGAAAGGTGTCTTAAAATGACATGCTCTGTCTGAATCATGAAAGTTTAATTTTGCCTTTCCTATCCCTTTAATTTTCACCAGGACACACACACACACATATATATATATATATATATATATATATATATATATATATATATATATATATATATATATAAAAATATACATACATAGGGTTGGGAATGTCCTTTGTAGAAATAAATCATATACTGTTTCTGTTTTTTTAATTTTAATGTTATAATATAAAGCCGCTGTCCCCTACACATTGGGCCACTAACTTTTTGTAAATGTGGCACTGACTGTGTACCTATCACATGCCCAATGTAGCAGCCATCTTGGATGAAGAAAAGTGCTAGTGCAAACAGGAAACCTCTCTAAGTGCACAGAGCTATAGCATTTCAGTACAGTCAGAAATAATTATTAAAAGCCCTATTCCTACCAGAATTATAGCCATGTAGCGTTGTCATAATGTAAACATAGATTACAGAATTTGCTTTAGGTTTTTTCAATCAAATAGCCAGTTTATGCAAATAGCATCATTTTGAGGAATTTCTAGGTAACATATTTTACACTTTGGCCTCTCAAGTGAGGTCGGAACAAGCACAACTATTTACATAAGAACAAGAGATGTTCAATATCCCTTGTGTGCAAGTGCCATGGGTTATAGCTGCATTATATATTTGCCTTTTTTCAAACCAGTTAACCATGTTCTTAACATGTGCTCTGAACATTAGCAAACATTTAAAAATGACTGAAAAAATCCACACAAACAGCTAAGATATACTCATCAAACCAAGGCAAGATGGGTTCTCTAGCCACATACTGTATATAAGCATGTATCAACTGCATATTAGCTACAAAACTGTAATCAGCCTGCTAAATACTTTGCCAGCTTTTGCTTTTTGGAGGGTTTTTTTCCTGAGCAACAGACATCAGTAATTTGCTATAATTTGCTGTAATTGAGAAATCAGTTCCACACTTCTCATCAGGTAATTAAACAAATCTTTATCTATTGCATTTAGTAAATTTGAGTACTAAAAACAGTGAAAAAAAGATTCATGAATAGGATTTCCTATGTCATTTTTATAACATGTTTACAATCTAGTATTTGAGACATTATCTTTAGCATGTGTCTATATAACATAATGTGGGGCCAGTGTTCATTTTTTTGCCCTCCATACAAAACTGTTTGTGCGCCCCTGCTTTAGGATATTTTATTATTGCACTATAATGCATCTTTAACTCATGCACATAGTACAGAGCAATGTATTCTTTATTAACCAGCTCCACCACATTTTACTGCAAAACTGTTTATTTTAACACATTTATGGGAATGGGATATGCTCAGCCTATTAATTGCAAAATGCTACAGATTAAATAAACTCTAATTACACTAAAGCTCCTTTTCACAATGGGTACTTTATATTTGCATGGGAAAACACTGTCTTATTTGGTTTTGTAACAGGCAAACTAGAAAAGGAAGGCAATTCAATTTGTTTGCCAACTCTGGAATACCAGACTTGTTAAATGTGTTTGTTTTTATATATTGGTTTGTGGAATAAAGTTCCACTGAGATGTACAAAATATACTGGCAAGCAATAATGTAGCTATTACCCTTTCACTTTGATTATGAAATTAATTCTGCAAAGTTGTTATATTTGGTCATAGTTATATGATCAGATGTGGTTTTTGTAGTTTGTGGTAGAACACATTTTGTTGGATACTGTGTTTTGGATAAATGTTTGAGAATAAAAAAATGAACCTTTAATACCTTATAGTAATGTAAACTTGAGGTGGAACTTTAAAGGAATAAAAACATAATTTATGCTTACCAGATACATTCCTTTCCTTCCTGGCAGGGAGAGTCCACGACTTCATTCCTTACTGTTGGGAAATACAACAACTGGCCACCAGGAGGAGGCAAAGACACCCCAGCCAAAGGCTTAAATATCCCTCCCACTTCCCCTATCCCCCAGTCATTCTGCAGAGAAAAAAAGGAAAAGTAGGAGAAACATCAGGGTATAAAAGGTGCCAGAAGAAATAACATAAAAAGGGAGCCGCCCATCAAAAAAAATAAATACGTGCGGGTAATTGCCAGGATGGAAAGGAATTTTTCAGGTAAGCATAAATTATGTTTTCCTTCCATAAGGCAGGGAGAGTCCACAAGTTCATTCCTTACTGTTGGGAAAACTATACCCAAGCTCCAGAGGACACTGAATGAATAACGGGAGGAAACAGAAAAAAAGAGGCGGACCCTATTCTGAGGGCACCACAGCCTGCAAAACTTTTCTCCCAAAAGCTGCTTCAGCTGAAGCAAACACATCAAACTTGTAAAATTTAGAAAAAGTGTGTATAAATCTGATCTATTGAGGCTTTTGTTCTTAAAAGCCCAAGAGTAAGCCACTGCTCTAGTGGAATGAGCCGTTATCCTCTCAGGAGGCTGTCGTCCCACTGTCTCATGACAAACAAAAAGGAAGATTATCTGAATTCCTTAGTAGCCTGAAGATAGAACTTCAAGGCACGAACCACATCTAAAAATAATCTTCCAAGATAACAATTTAATGTCAACAGCATGCATAGGCTCAAACAGAGCCTGCTGCAAAACACTAAGAACAAGATTGAGGCTCCAAGGCGGAGCCCCAGTTCTAAACACGGGTCTTTTTCTAGACAGAGCCTTAACAAAGGACTGTACATCTGGAAGCTCAGCCAATCTTTTGTGCAGTAACACCGACAGGGCAGATATCTGTCCCTTCAGGGTACTAGCAGATAGGCCCAGTCCATCCTAGAGGAAAGCTAAAATTCTGGCAACTTTAACCTTTTGCCAGGAAAAGCCACACTCTTCACACTAGTACAAGTAAGTCCTCCACACTTTATGGTAGATACGACAAGTAACTGGCTTACAAGCTTGGCTAAGACTAAGAGTTCAATCTCCACACAGTCAGCCTCAGAGAATCTAGATTTTGATGAACAAATGGTCCCTGTATCAGCAGATCTCTGCAACAAGGTAACCTCCACTGAGGAGATGAGGACATCCCCACCAGATCCGCAAACAACATCCTTCGCGGACACAACGGAGCAATCAGAATCACAGATGCTCGCTCCTGCTTGATGCGAGCCACCACACGAGGGAGAAGCGGTAATGGAGGAAAAAGATATATGAGACTGAACCTCCATGGTACTGATAGGGCATTTATCAATTGCGCCTGAGGATCCCTCGATCCATACCTGGGTAGCTTGATATTGAGGCAGGATGCCATGAGATCTATCTCCGGCATTCCCCACTCGCTGAATATCTCTGCAAACACCTCGGGGTGAAGAGACCATTCCCTGGGGGTGAAAGGATAGCCTGCTGAGGAAGTCCGCTTCCCAGTTGTCCACACCCAGAATGTGGATTGCTGACAGCGTACATTTGTGAATCTCCGCCCACTCTAGTATCTGAGATACTTTTCTCATAGCCAAGAACTTCTCGTTCCCCCTTGATGGTTGATATAAGCAACCAAGGTTATATTGTTTGATTGGAATCTGATAAACTGGGACAAACCCAGAAGGGGCCAAGCCTTCAAGGCATTGAAGATTGCCCGGACTTCCACAATATTGATTGGAAGGGAGGACTCCTCCTGAGTCCACAGACCTTGTGCCTTCTTGGCACCCCAATTGCTCCCCAGCCAGAAAGGCTTACGTCCGTAGTCACAATCTCCCAGGACAGTCTCAAAAAGCATGTGCCTTGGGACAGATGCTCTGGACAGAGCCACCAGGAGAGAGAGTCTCTCGACAGGCTGACCAGCACAATCTGTTGAGACAGATCAGAATGGTTACAGTTCCATTGTCTCAGCATGCATAGTTGAAAGGGTCTAAGATGGAATCTGGCAAAAGGAAAGATGTCCATGCAGGACACCATGAGTCCGATTACCTCCATACACTGAGCCACTGAGGGTCTTGAAGAGGCTTGGAGGACAAGACATGCAGAAGTTAGCTTGCAACATCTCTGATCTGTGAGGAATATTCTCATGGATATGGAGTTCCCAGGAAATTCGCCCTTGTACTTGGAGTAAGAGATCATTATCTTCCATCCATGTGCTCAAAGAAGACTGAGAAAGGACTCCGAATGTTCTTCCGCTACTGCAATACCTTGTGTTCTGGCAACAGCTAGAAGAGCCCCCAGAACCTTTGTAAATATCCTTGGAGCAGTAGCTTGGCCAAACGGAAGAGCTATGAACTGGAAGTGCTGACCCAGAAAAGCAAACCTCAGGAGAAAATGTTCCCTGTGAATCAGGACGTGAAGGTAAGCATCCTTCAGGTTTATAGTGGTCATAAACTGTCCTTCCTGAACCAGAGGCAGGATTGACCATATTGTTTCCATCTTGAAAGAGGGAACACTCAGAAACTTGTTTAGGCACTTTAGGTCCAGAATTGGATGGAAAGTTCCTTCCTTCTTTGGAACCACAAAAAGGTTTAAACAAAAACCCCAAACCTCTTTCTACTGTAGGTACCGGTACAAATACTCCTAGAGAGGAGAGATCCTGCACGCAACCTAAGAAGGAAGCCCTCTTTTCTGGTCTTGTCGAAAGACTGGAGAGTAGGAATCTGCCCCTGGGCAGATGAGACTTGAATCCTAGCCTGTATCCTTCAGATACAACCTCCAGGACCCAAGGATCCTGTACATCCTGGAACCAAGCGTCTGAAAAAAGAGACAGTCTGCCCCCTACTCGATCCAATCCCGGATCGGGGGCCGCCCCTTCATGCCGATTTGTTCTTGGCGGGCTTCTTAGTCTGTTTGGACTTATTTCAGGAGTGAGCTGGCTTCCAAGTATTCTTGGGCTGCTCGGACTTGGAAGAGGACTGCTGTCGTTGCGACTTGTCAGCACAAAAGGAACGAAAATTAGACAGTTGCCATCCCTTAGGCCTATTCTTCTTATCCTGCAGTAGGAAGGCACCTTTCCCTCCGATAACTGTAGAGATAATCGAGTCCAGCCCTTGACCAAATAAAATCTTCCCCTTGAAGGGAGAAAAAAGGAGTTTGAATTTAGACTTTAACCAGAGAGCCCAGCGGGCTAGAACCGCAAAGCCAGCAGCCTTTGCATTTTTGCGAATAATCTGCATATTCGTGTCACAGATGAGGAGTTAGCAATTCTCAGTGCCTTAATTATCTCCTGAATATCCTCAAGGGGAGTCTTTACCTCAGTGAGCTCCAACAGAGTGTCACACCAGTAAGTAGCTGCTCCAGTGATCGCGGCTACAGCTGCTGCTGCCAGTTGAAATAAAAAACCTGTATGTTGAAACATCTTCCTCAGAAAAAGTTTCTATCTTTTTATTCATAGGCTCTCTAAAAGAAGAACTTTCCTCTAGAGGGATAGTAGTATGCTTAGCCAGCGTGGAGATAGAGCCATCCACCTTCGGGATGGAGCCCCACAAATCTAATTGAGAGTCAGGGATTTTTTAAAAGTAGAAGTTCCAGTTCTTTCCCATTAGTTAATAATAATGTTCTCCATCTTAACTGGCACAGGAGAAGTCAGAGGGGCCTTCCTATCTTCGTAAACCCTGTCTAATTTAGGGATCTTAGGCTCCTCAGAGAGTGTTGCCTCTGGAACCTCTAGAGTAGACAGAACCTTCTTTAATAAAAAATGCAGATGCTCAATTTTAAATCTAAAGGAGGGTTCCTCCGCTGAAGGAGGTTTAGTAACTGAAGTCTCCAACTCAGAAAGTTCACCCTCTGAAGCTACAGAGGTTAACTCATTCTCGGATAGCTGAGATATAATAGCTAAATCTAACAAACATTTCTATTGCGTTTGTTAGAGCGAGGTAAGGCACTCAGAGCTGCAGACACCACTGATTGTAACTACATGGTAAATTCAGCTGGAAAAAAATCCCCTCCAGATGGAGGATTAGTTGAGCTGCAGGGAACTGCATGTGGAGCAGGTAATGTAGAAAGGGTAGTAATTTCTCGGTACCCAGATTCCTGAGAAGTAGATGGTTCAGAAGGGCTAATAGCACTATGAGTATTAGCAGGCTTGTCTCCCTTCTTAGACTTTAGAACAGTGTTTAGGCAAATGGAACAAAATTGAGCAGGCGGGCAAACCACAGCCTCCTCACAATATAAACAGAAATTATTAATCAGTACAGAAGGAGCAGAACCTTCTAATGTAGTATCAGAGTCCTCTATAGCTTTGTATATACCCACAGAAGGACAATCAAAAAGAAAACGCTTTTATTTAAAAAACGGCACCTTAATACTCCCAATGGCTGGGGCACTACCTCCTAGACCCAGACAGCTAACAGGGAAATTGCTCTCCTCAGGAGTGATGCCTGCAGCAGGATCTCAGAAAATGAAAGAGACCGCACCCAGTCACGTGGTACGTAAGACAGGACTTCCCCTGCTATGAAAAAGGGCGCCAAGCTATTATGAGCTGCACAACACTTCAAAAATGAAAGTGAAACCTGTTTGTTCCAAGCCAAAAAAACACACAGTCTCTTAGCCTTAAAAACTCTCACATTAAGCAGATATAAATCCCCAAACTGTTCAAATAATCTCCCTGAAGGAGATATTAATCCTTGATCCTATCGAGGTATAAAGGAGCCACCCTGTGACCCTGTATAGCGTTTTAAATTGTATATATAAAAAAGGTCTTACCCTCCAGGATCCATGCTGTGGAACAGGCACAGCCTCTCAAGTGTGACAGTCTTTCAGCATGCTTCTGACATGGACTTGAGTGTATAGCAGCAAGCAGTGAAACTCACCAACAATGATTGCTCAGGAGCTGTTAGCGACAGTCTTGATGGGTTCGCAGAAAAACTTTCCCTGCATCTCCAGACTCTAACTTTCATCAGTACTCTCACTGAGAGGTTGACATGACTACTTAAAACTCCATTCCTTTCTTGAAGGGAACATACCCATTACAGGACAATACAAATCTTCTGACACTTCTCTGCCACCTCCTATAGTGACGAAAGGCAAAGAATGACTGAGGGATAGGGGAGGTGAAAGGGATATTTAAGCCTTTGGCTAGAATGTTTTTGCCCTATCCTGGTGGCAAGGTGTTGTATTTCCCAACAGTAAGGAATGAAGTCGTGGACTCTCCCTGCCTTATGGAATGAAATAGGGGTATCATGGTCCGTAGTATGCTTGGACTGTACTACTCTAAAGCAGATGGTTAAGCAGCATTAAAGGGCTATAACAGTCAAAACATTACTTGCTCTGATTCATTAGAGCATGTAATTTTATGACTATTGACTCCGCAAAGAGGTTAATCACATAGAAGAAGTGCCGCTTGAAACCCGTGGAGCACTACTGGCCCCAAGTGGAAACCCTGCTGATCCAATCAGCAGCGCTAGTTGCACATCTGAGTGCACTGCTGATTGGATCAGCAGCTAGTTCTGCTTGGGACCAACAGTGCTCCATGGGTCTTAGTGGCACTGCTACTGTGCTTTTAACCCCTTTGCTCTTACAGATTAGAACATGCAATTTTTTTTACTATTAAAGAAACAGTCAAACAATGTTACCACAAGTGTTGACTGTCCCTTTAAGGTCCTTTTTTAGTGCAGCAACACATACACATCCCTGGTGCCAGTGTGAGCTGATTGGTAGCATGGGTGTGATTAGACCTCACTTGGCCCCAGGGTAAATGCTGTAGAGACACCCCCTCCATTTCAACAGCTTTCTGTGATCCCTGTTTTGCAGGGGGGGGGGGGCACAAAGAGCGGCCAGATGTGATGCAAACGGAGAACAGGCATTATCAGGCTGTGTAGAGCTGTGGTCCAAGTCTCAACTGAGATATCTGAGACTCCTGTAGTTACTCCCCTGACTTGGTGTCCCGAGTGTACCCAACAATAAGCACTTGTGCACCTGCATTTGTTGATGATCTAATGTTAAAGGAAAAACGCTGAAGCAGTCATTTTTTTTTTACCACATGTTCATTGTAAGTTAAGTTGTCTTCCAGTTCCAATAGTATGCTGGGCTGAATACTG
Organism: Bombina bombina; assembly: GCF_027579735.1. Lineage (NCBI taxonomy): Eukaryota > Metazoa > Chordata > Amphibia > Anura > Bombinatoridae > Bombina > Bombina bombina. The sequence continues at coordinate 370,236,982 of NC_069501.1, read as the reverse complement.
CAGTGAACACTATAGTCAGACTGACTGCAGAATAAAATAACTTTAAACATATCTTACTTTTGTGTAAAATGTCATGTTTGTCCTAAAATCCCTACAGAGAGACAAAGAGCAAATTCTGTTGCCTTGATTTTCAAAATGCTGCAAACAAATAACTGGTTTGGGCAATTTGCAGCGTTTTGAAAATCTATGTTACAAAATATGGCTTCTCTAGGGAGCATGGGACAAGCAAACATTTTAACACAAAGCAAGAGGTATTTAATGTCATTTTCAAGAGAGATACAACACCTTGCAATTACAGTAAGTATTCAGTTAAAGGGACAGTTTACTCAAAAATTTTCTCCCCTTTAATTTGTTCCCAATGATCCACTTTACCTGCTGGAGTGTATTAAATTGTTTACAAGTAGCTCCTTTACCCTTATATTGGCATTTGAAATTGTTGATTTAGCATGTGGTATCCCCACCTATTCTGAAAGTTTGTGGCCGCGCGTACCAGCTATAGATAAGCTTTGTAAACACAGCCAGCAGAAGAAACTACACTCCCAGTGCGATATAGCAGAGATAAAGTAATAAAATTTTGATTTTCCATTGTTCTCTCAAAGTACTGGTGATTGTTTTAAGGACAGATATAAGATAAAGAAGCAAGTACAGTATATTTGCACAATGTGATACAGTAATGAGATCGGATTATACCTACAAGCTCAACCCATTTTATTAGGTTGTGGCTTCAAAACACAAAATCAGAGCTTTAATATACACAAATAAGCCTTAAAAAGCTAATTTTCATAAATTGTTTACTCTGCAGTTGGTAAAAAAAGCAACTGTAAACACATTATGGGAAAAACTATTTTACAGTATACTGTCCCTTTAATATACCAATTGGTTGTGTGCATTTTCTATATGCATTAGCACCTTGTATGCTGGAATTGTTTTTATGACCAGCTACTTGCATTATTGTAGGAACTAATCTGGATTTGTTAACGAAGCAGACAAAATGTAATTTTGTTAGCAAACGTACATTATTTTGTAGTATAATAATAATAATAATAGAATAATAATAGTATCTTATAGGTCAGCATAGGTTAAAGGGACAGTCTACTCCAGAATGTTTATTGTTTAAAAAGATAGATACTCCCTTTATTACCCATTCCCCATTTTGTATAACCAACACAGTTATATTAATATACTTTTTACCTCTTAGTATCTGCAGACTGCCCCCTTATTTCAGTTCTTTTGACAGACTTGCATTTTAGCTAGTCAGTGCCCTCTCATAAGCAACTCTATGGGCATGAGCACAATGGTATCTATATGGCACACACGAATTAACACCCCCTAGCTGTGAAAAACTGTCAAATGCATTCAGATAAGAGGCGTCTTTCAAGGGCTTCAAAATTAGCATATGAGCCTACCTAGGTTTAGCTTTTAACTAAGAATACCAAGAGAATAAAGCAAATTTGATGATAAAAGTGAATTAGAAAGTTGTTTAAAATTACATGCCCTATCTGAATCATGAAAGTTTAATTTTGACTAGACTGTCCCTTTAAACACATAAATATGCAAGAAATAGGGCAATAATAAAATACTCTACTTAATGTTTTGCACTTTTTTTTGTAAATTTACCAGAAACTTAAACTTGGAACCCTAAAGATATATTTAGTGGCACTTTGTAACATATGGTATAGACCTGTTAAACACACAACAGATGTCGGATTTCTGAAGTGTAAGGTGTATGTAAAATCTGCGAATATGGTTTATATTAGCTCAGTTAGCTGTTTAAAAACATACCTAGAAAGAAAGTTTTCCAGTGAACGAGCCTTATCTTCTTTTTTACATGTGATGCCGTCTCTTTTTTGTTTCTCCATTTCTTTGATTCGTGATTGGAAAGTATCTATTATATCAAACACAGACTTCATGGCGATGGGCACTTCATAGTATTGCTGTGTAAAACAAACATAACCCCATTACTACCATTTACTAATACGCAGCTGTGAAATAGCTTTTTTTAAAGGACACTAACATTAGATTCAGTAAAACTCATTTGTTGGTTCATAACAATTTGTTCCCGCCTCTCATCAGAGATTGTCTCCTTTGAAAACTGTTAATTTCCTGCTGCATAGAAGGACTTCCATTGTCAAGGATATTGTCCTTACAAGAAAGGTTTTAAACATTATGAAACAAACTAGCAAAAATGAGAAACAGCACCCTCTGTAAAGCAGTCCACTCCAACACAAGCACAGAAGGATCCTTAAAAGGATATTAAACACTAAGGGCTAGATTACAAGTGGAGCATTATTTAGTGCTTTCGCTATATCGCTAATTGTACTAGAAGTAAACTTTTTGCGTGCGTCGGTTTGCACTGGCATTACGAGTTGAAAATAAAAAGCTATCACGCTCGCACTAACTCGTCATGCATAAAAAGCCGATTTTTTTTTAGGGGGTACCTAGGTAAGTATAATGTGCATGCAGAACATTTCAGGTTTGAGGCTTCTCTTATTTTTATGGGGATGAGAGAGTGCAATTTCTTAATATTTCCCCTCACTTTCAGGTTGATTAGCTCTGGTGGGGGACCAGATAGGAACCTGAAATATTTACAGGTATAGGTCCTCTATGGTAGATATAAGTTATGGTGGAGGTTGAGATTCCACTGGTTACAGAGCTAGGGCTAGTAGAAATCTGGGGAAAAGCCTACTTTATTCATATGTTTTGAGAAATAGCAAGATATAATATAGAGGACTTATATATGTAAAAATTTCAGGTTACTATCTGGTCCCCTACCAGAATTAATGAACCTGAAAGTGAGGGGAAATGTTAAAAAATAACATATGTATAGTGTGCATGTTCTGCATGCACATTATACACACCTAGATACTCCCTAAAAAAATAGTATTGAGACTTGAATCCTTCCCATTATGAAATGACCCTAAAAGTGTAACTTTCAGCAAATTTCATCATTACATTAGGACTAGGAGTTTTAAGTAAATGGGGACGATTTATTATATGGCGAGTGGGCGGACATGTTTTGCTGTAGCGAATCATAAACGCCAGACAGCGATAAATGCCAACAACATATGCTGTCGGCATTTATCATTGCACAAACATTTCTTGTGAAATGCTTGTGCAATGCGGCCCCCTGCACATTTGCGGCCAATCGGCTGCTAGCAGGGGTGTCAATCATCCCAATCGTATCTGATCAAGATGATTGCAGTCCGCTACCTCAGAGGTGGTAGACAGTTAAGGAGCAGCGGTCTTACGACCACTGCTTCTTAACTCCTGATTCTGGCGGGCCAGAAGGATCGTGCAGAATAAGCAGCATACAATGTACAAAATATTTGTATATGTTTGTGTACCTTGTAATGTTATCTAGAGATCAGTTTTTGTTCCAAGGAGCTAGGACCATCCTGAACTGAGATATTGAGGTTTCTGTAAACATCTGTATAACCAAAATTTGTTGTGCACCATAACACAAAGATGGCTGCCGTAGTAAAACCAAATAAAATAAAATTAAAATCTGGGGGTTTTGTAATACCAACACAGAGGTAATCACAAAAACAAAATTAGGAAAATTAAAAATGGTCAAGCAACCTATGTTGGACCACTTGAGATGGATTGACCTTTTTTTTATAGGTTATATACACTCACCGACAACTTTATTAGGTACACCTGTTCAGTTGCTTGGTAACACAAATTGCTAATCAACCAATCACATGGCAGCAACTCAATGCATTTAGGCATCTAGACGTGGTGAAGACGAATTGCTGAAGTTCAAACCGAGCATCAGAAAGGGGAAGAAAGGGGATTTAAGTGACTTTGAATGCCAGATGGATTGGACTGAGTATTTCAAATACTGCTGATCTACTGGGATTTTCACACACAACCATCTTAAGGGTTTACTTAGAATGGTCCGAAAAAGAGAAGATATCTAGTGAGCGGCAGTTGTATGGACGAAAATGCCTTGTTGATGTCAGAGGTCAGAGGAGAATGGGCAGACTGGTTCGAGATGATAGAAAGGCAACAGTAACTCAAATAACCACTTGTTACAACTGAGGAATGCAGAATGCCATCTCTGAATGCACAACATGTCGAACCTTGAATCAGATGGGCTACGGCAGCAGAAGACCACACTGGGTACCACTCCTATCAGCTAAGAACAGAAAACTGAGGCTACAATTCACAAAGGCTTACCAAACTTGGACAATAGAAGATTAGAAAAATGTTGCCTGGTCTGATGAGTCTCGATTTCAGCTGCATCATTCAGATGGTGGGGTCAGAATTTGGCATAAACAACATGAAAGCATGGACCCATTCTGCCTTGTATCAATGGTTCTGGCGGTGTAATGTGGGGGATATTTTCTTGGCACATTTTGAGCCCCTTAGTCCCAATTGAGCATTGTTTAAATGCCATGGCCTACCTGAGTATTGTTGCTGACCATGTCCATCCCTTTATAACTACAGTGTACCCATCTTCTGGTGGCTACTTCCAGCAGGATAATGCACCATGTCACAAAGCTCAAATCATCTCAAACTGGTTTCTTGAACATGACAATGCATTCACTGTACTCCAGTGGCCTCCACAGTCACCAGATCTCAATCCAAAAGAGCACCTTTTGGATGTGGTGGAAAGGGAAGATTTTCATCATGGATGTGCCGTCGACAAATCTGCAGCAACTGCGTGATGCTATCATGTCAATATGGACCAAAATGTCTGAGGAATGTTTCCAACACCTTTTAACCTTGTTGAATCTATGCCATGAAGAATTAAGGCAGTTCTGAAGGCAAAAGGGAGTCCAACCCGGTACTAGCAAAGTGTACCTAATAAAGTGGCCGGTGAGTGTATATATATATATATATATATATATATATATATATATACACACACACATATATATAAACACACACATATATATATATATATATATATATATATATATATATATATATACTAGTCCTAAAGCCCGTTCACATGGGCCATTTTTTGCAGTACAGGAGTCCCACCCCTTGCACTCTCTCCCTCTCTTTTGCTCTCTCTCTCCCCCCTCTTTTGCGCTCTCTCTCGCTCCACCTCTCTTTTGCTCTCTCTACCACCCTGTTTGGCTCTCTTTATCCCCCCCCCCTCTCTTTTGCTCTCTCTCCCCTCTCTTTTGCTCTTTCCCCTCTCTTTTTGTTCCCTCTCTCCCCCCTCTCTTTTGCTTTCTCTCCCCCCTTTTTTTTTGCTCTCTCCCCCCCCTCTTTTTTGCGCTCTCTCTCTCCCCCTCTTTTTTGCGCTCTCTTTCTCCCCCTCTCTTTTGCGCTCTCTCTCTCCCCTCTCTTTTTCTCTCTCTCCCCCCCTCTCTTTTGCGCTCTCTCCCCCCTCTCTTTTGCACTCTCTCTCCCCTTCTCTTTTGCGCTCTCTCTCTCCCCCCTCTCTTTTGCGCTCTCTCTCTCCCCCCTCTCTTTTGCGATATCTCCCCACTCTCTTTTGCGCTCTCTCTCTCCCCCCTCTCTTTTGCACTCTCTCTCTTCCCCCTCTCTTTTGCGCTCTCTCTCTCCCCATCCCTCTCTTTTGCTCTGTCTCCCCATCCCTCTCTTTTGCTCTTTCTCCCCCTCTCTTTTGCGCTCTTTCTCTCCCCCCTCTCTTTTGCATGATCTCTCTCTCCCCCTCTCTTTTGCGCTCTCTCCCCTCTCTTTTGCGCTCTCTCCCCTCTCTTTTGCGCTCTCTCTCTCCCCCTCTCTTTTGCGCTCTCTATCTCCCCCTCTCTTTTGTGCTCTCTCTCTCCCCCCTCTCTTTTGCGCTCTCTCCCCCTCACTTTTGCGCTCTCTCTCTCCCCCTCTCTTTTGCGCTCTTTCTCTCCCCTCTCTCTTTTGCGCTCTCTCTCTCCCCTCTCTTTTGCGCTCTCTCTGTCCCCCTCTCTTTTGCGCTCTCACTCTCCCTCTCTCTTTTGCGCTCTCCCCCCTCTCTTTTGCGCTCTTTCTCCCCCCTCTCTTTTGCACTCTGTCCCACCTCTCTTTTGCTCTCTCTCTCCATCCCTCTCTTTTGCTCTCTCTCCCCCTCTCTTTTGCTCTCTCTCTCTTTCCCCCTTTTATTTTCTCTCTCCCCCTCTCTTTTGCTCTCTCTCTATTCCCTCTATTTTGCTCATTCCCATCTCTTTTGCTCTTTCCCCTCTATTTTGCTCTCTCTCCCCCCTCTCTTGCTCTTTCCCATCTATTTTGTTCTCACCCCCTCTCTTTCTATCTCTTTCCCCTTCTCTTTCTATCTCTCTCCCCTCTATCCCACTCTCGCCCACGACTGCGCCCAGCCACGCCCCTGTCACACCCCGTCACGCCGCTCACACCCGACCACGCCCACTTTAGCCCGCACCGGCTGTTCAGGTAGGGATTCTAAGGCCAGGTGTGTTTGTCCTCGCGCAGTCTCTACTGTGCACGACAGCTTCGGACAAACACACTTGGCCTTTTATTATATAGGATAGGATATATATTGCATTAAAAAGATTTTTTTTAAAGTTAAACATATAAGAATTGCAACCGATGCATTGGTATCTAGTGCTCACTGCTGGTTGACAGGGACAACTCCCACAGGAAAAAAAAAAGTTTTATTCAGCACAATCATCCACCTAAGTAGAGGCTATGAATTACCCAGTACAGCAAAATATTAGAAGCAGACCAAACAAAAGATAATTAGAATTTTATAATACCACTATTTAAAGAGCATTTACCCTTAGCCACTAAGCAGCCATATATTTTGCCTAATAACAAAAGTCTGAATCTTCTGAATTCCAAAATATTACAGTTCTAAGTTCATTCAAACATTTTCGTGCCATGTTAAAAATACTTGAAGGAATATAAAGGTCAAAAACAAAACTGTAACGACAGATCAGTTGTTTTTTCTGCCAAACCATTCCCTTCAAGTTTTTTATCACTTTTAAAACATTTTAATTTATTATTTAATATGAAACACTGCATACTCCTGATCAACCATTTAATCAATTGACTGCTGGTTTAAATTGTCATGGGGAGGTGGGACTATATTCTTATTTATTTTACACACATTATTTTTTTACAGTGGCTGGTTGGTCGAAACATAAACTTCTCTATTTTCACAGAGTATTTAATTTTTGACCTCACTGAGTTCAACAGACAAGGTCCTAAATAGTATGTAGTTTTGTACCGAATATTTCTGCAACTATCAGTACATAACATAGTGTTCCATGTGGGCTACATGACTAGGCCTTACAAATAACTAGCAGGTTTGGCCATTTGTCAAGAATCCTGATTTAACCAACAAATTGATTTTTTTTCTTGCAGTCCATGGAATTTTAAACAGACAGCCTTTTATTAGAAGGATGGTATGCTATATATGACAGGGAGCATGTTAGCTTGAAGCTATTCTCCAGCTGCTGCTGGCAGGATGTCTGAATATTATGTTTTTTTTCATGCTTGTAAGTATTACTTATGATCAAAAGCTGTTTCAGATTTAAACATACTTGTGCCTAGTTTTCTTCTCTGTCAGGCCATTGTAAGACTTTGGACCAGATTCTCTAAACCTCTCTGGACTGTCAAGATTATCTAAGAAGTACAATGAGGCCCCATAAAGAATTTTAGAAAGGTAAATTTTAGCTTCAGAGTAGGGTTGTCACCTTTTCTGGAAAAAAAAATACTATTGGTCATCATTAGCATACATTTGCATAAATAATTATAAAGCATATATTGGGAACTAAAACTGCTACGATTGATTTTAAATGATGATTGGTTTAGATATAAATTCCAACATAGGGCTAGATTATGATTTGAGCGCTATTTATCGCTCCTGCACGTGTACTAACTCCGCTAGAAATAAGCTTTTTTGTTCCTCAGGTACTGTGCATATTATCAGTTGAAAGTAAAAAGTTTTCGCTTGTGTGCTAACCTGACGTGTGCAAAAAAAGGAACTTCGAATATTTCAACCGTGTTAACATATTCCCTCATAGACTTTAATGGAGCACAAAAAGTGGAATAAAACACCTGTACTTGCGTGCAAACCCGATCACATTTTCTGAAGTGCGCTAACCCGACATGAAATATTAATATTTCACATTCCAGTGTTTTTCACATAAAAGAATATGTTCTATTTACAGGGAGTGCAGAATTATTAGGCAAATGAGTATTTTGACCACATCATCCTCTTTATGCATGTTGTCTTACTCCAAGCTGTAAAGGCTCGAAAGCCTACTACCAATTAAGCATATTAGGTGATGTGCATCTCTGTAATGAGAAGGGGTGTGGTCTAATGACATCAACACCCTATATCAGGTGTGCATAATTATTAGGCAACTTCCTTTCCTTTGGCAAAATGGGTCAAAAGAAGGACTTGACAGGCTCAGAAAAGTAAAAAATAGTGAGATATCTTGCAGAGGGATGCAGCACTCTTAAAATTGCAAAGCTTCTGAAGCGTGATCATCGAACAATCAAGCGTTTCATTCAAAATAGTCAACAGGGTCGCAAGAAGCGTGTGGAAAAACCAAGGCGCAAAATAACTGCCCATGAACTGAGAAAAGTCAAGCGTGCAGCTGCCAAGATTCCACTTGCCACCAGTTTGGCCATATTTCAGAGCTGCAACATCACTGGAGTGCCCAAAAGCACAAGGTGTGCAATACTCAGAGACATGGCCAAGGTAAGAAAGGCTGAAAGACGACCACCACTGAACAAGACACACAAGCTGAAACGTCAAGACTGGGCCAAGAAATATCTCAAGACTGATTTTTCTAAGGTTTTATGGACTGATGAAATGAGAGTAAGTCTTGATGGGCCAGATGGATGGGCCCGTGGCTGGATTGGTAAAGGGCAGAGAGCTCCAGTCCGACTCAGACGCCAGCAAGGTGGAGGTGGAGTACTGGTTTGGGCTGGTATCATCAAAGATGAGCTTGTGGGGCCTTTTCGGGTTGAGGATGGAGTCAAGCTCAACTCCCAGTCCTACTGCCAGTTTCTGGAAGACACCTTCTTCAAGCAGTGGTACAGGAAGAAGTCTGCATCCTTCAAGAAAAACATGATTTTCATGCAGGACAATGCTCCATCACACGCGTCCAAGTACTCCACAGCGTGGCTGGCAAGAAAGGGTATAAAAGAAGAAAATCTAATGACATGGCCTCCTTGTTCACCTGATCTGAACCCCATTGAGAACCTGTGGTCCATCATCAAATGTGAGATTTACAAGGAGGGAAAACAGTACACCTCTCTGAACAGTGTCTGGGAGGCTGTGGTTGCTGCTGCACGCAATGTTGATGGTGAACAGATCAAAACACTGACAGAATCCATGGATGGCAGGCTTTTGAGTGTCCTTGCAAAGAAAGGTGGCTATATTGGTCACTGATTTGTTTTTGTTTTGTTTTTGAATGTCAGAAATGTATATTTGTGAATGTTGAGATGTTATATTGGTTTCACTGGTAAAAATAAATAATTGAAATGGGTATATATTTGTTTTTTGTTAAGTTGCCTAATAATTATGCACAGTAATAGTCACCTGCACACACAGATATCCCCATAAAATAGCTATAACTAAAAACAAACTAAAAACTACTTCCAAAACTATTCAGCTTTGATATTAATGAGTTTTTTGGGTTCATTGAGAACATGGTTGTTGTTCAATAATAAAATTAATCCTCAAAAATACAACTTGCCTAATAATTCTGCACTCCCTGTATTTATAAATACATATATGATGTTGTTTGGGTAAAATATGTATAGGCCCCTGAATCCCTCCTGTATTTGTTTGAAAAATGTTGTCATGTCTCTTAAAAATATTGTATCATCGTTGTAATTTGTTGTTACGTTATAAATAAAGTCTAATAATAGTCTATACCTTTATTTACAGATGATTATATATAGGTGTGTGTATATTTACTGTGTGTATATATATATATAGGAAAATCTTTTTAAAAATACTTAGAACATATTCCCCTATGTAAAGTACATTAAAATATGAAATATTTACAGTACAAACACAGTTAAACACTTTATTAAATATGAACATTGCATAAATATGATTTTTCATGTTTTCAGCTACTTGCGTGCAAAGGGCTCGAATGCACTTATATATGTCTATGTATGTATACATAAATATTTACATGATAATATACATATACACATATAAATACATAAATACATACACACATATACAGGGAGTGCAGAATTATTAGGCAAGTTGTATTTTTGAGGATTAATTTTATTATTGAACAACAACCATGTTCTCAATGAACCCAAAAAACTCATTAATATCAAAGCTGAATAGTTTTGGAAGTAGTTTTTAGTTTGTTTTTAGTTATAGCTATTTTAGGGGGATATCTGTGTGTGCAGGTGACTATTACTGTGCATAATTATTAGGCAACTTAACAAAAAACAAATATATACCCATTTCAATTATTTATTTTTACCAGTGAAACCAATATAACATCTCAACATTCACAAATATACATTTCTGACATTCAAAAACAAATCAGTGACCAATATAGCCACCTTTCTTTGCAAGGACACTCAAAAGCCTGCCATCCATGGATTCTGTCAGTGTTTTGATCTGTTCACCATCAACATTGCGTGCAGCAGCAACCACAGCCTCCCAGACACTGTTCAGAGAGGTGTACTGTTTTCCCTCCTTGTAAATCTCACATTTGATGATGGACCACAGGTTCTCAATGGGGTTCAGATCAGGTGAACAAGGAGGCCATGTCATTAGATTTTCTTCTTTTATACCCTTTCTTGCCAGCCACGCTGTGGAGTACTTGGACGCGTGTGATGGAGCATTGTCCTGCATGAAAATCATGTTTTTCTTGAAGGATGCAGACTTCTTCCTGTACCACTGCTTGAAGAAGGTGTCTTCCAGAAACTGGCAGTAGGACTGGGAGTTGAGCTTGACTCCATCCTCAACCCGAAAAGGCCCCACAAGCTCATCTTTGATGATACCAGCCCAAACCAGTACTCCACCTCCACCTTGCTGGCGTCTGAGTCGGACTGGAGCTCTCTGCCCTTTACCAATCCAGCCACAGGCCCATCCATCTGGCCCATCAAGACTCACTCTCATTTCATCAGTCCATAAAACCTTAGAAAAATCAGTCTTGAGATATTTCTTGGCCCAGTCTTGACGTTTCAGCTTGTGTGTCTTGTTCAGTGGTGGTCGTCTTTCAGCCTTTCTTACCTTGGCCATGTATCTGAGTAAAGGAAAGGAAGTTGCCTAATAATTATGCACACCTGATATAGGGTGTTGATGTCATTAGACCACACCCCTTCTCATTACAGAGATGCACATCACCTAATATGCTTAATTGGTAGTAGGCTTTCGAGCCTATACAGCTTGGAGTAAGACAACATGCATAAAGAGGATGATGTGGTCAAAATACTCATTTGCCTAATAATTCTGCACTCCCTGTAAACATATATATATATATATATATATATATACACAGGCATATCCATCTTTAGACATGTATATGTATGTATCTCTATGTTAAAGCCCTTTGCGTGCCTTTTTCCACACCTGAGACCTCATATCTTTGAGTCCTTATAACTTTTTAATGCAATTTTTTTTAAATAGTTTTTATTTGTGTTATTATGATTGTAAATGTATTTTGTAATGTTTTTTATGCATGTTTTGACACTTTTTATTCGAGCGTAACAGTTAACCAGAGCTCTGAAGTCGCACTAACCCGACACGCGTTCTAAATGTGAAGAAGAGATACCTACTTTACACTATACTGCTAACAAGAAAAGCATGATTGGCTAGAAAAAAGCATGATTTCTCTCCATGCTGGCAAACATTTGATATTTGGGCTACCAATTTGTAGCAATTGTATAAATTCACTGATGTTTGCATAAGAACAATTGTCCCCCAAAATCTCTCCTGGCTCCCCCTTCCTAACCTGCCTGTTAGCTGCAGAGTTTTTTTTTATTTTTTTAAACGGTGTGATGGGGGAGTTTGTAAATCACAACCTGACCAACAGGGCTGTTCACTGTACAATGAATTGTTTACGTGTTGGATAAATTTGTTGGCTACTTTATCCAGCACTGGAGAATGCTGCTGTAATGTGAACTATATTATCAATTGGGTGTGATTTGCAAACAACTCTGTAACATACTATTATAACAAGGCAAATAAAGGGGGGGGGGGGGGGCTGTGGTATTTTTGGGGAGAAAATGCTTTATTTTTTGTAAATTGCCAGTATCAAAGGTGAGTTTCATAATACCCTCTTTAGTTGTGCACATACAGCACAATAATGTAAATAAATATGTTTACTGTCCCTTTAACAATAGTATATTTTCTAGATTTATGTTTAAGTAAATAACAAAGATGTACCTTAACTCTCATGTCTAAATCTGTAAGCACCATAAAAAAATCATTGTACGTCATTCCGTATTCTTTTCTCAATTCAGTTATTAGGCTGAGGTCCAGTAGATCATCATCCCCAATCACTTTCATTGGCTTTTCGTTATCTGAAAATAAAGCATTGTATTGTTAAAATATTGTATGATTTCAAATTCCTTAGATTAGTAAAATCAGTTTAAAAAATATCTAAGAACGGGAAAAATGTCAGAAAACTAACTGTCTGGGGTGTAAACGGCCTTAAGCGGAAACTCACGTCAAAATTAAACTTTCATGATTCAGATAGAGCAGCAATTTTAAACAACTTTACAATTTACTTCCATTAACAATTTGTGCACAGTCTTGTTATATTTACACTTTTTGAGTCACCAGCCACTACTGAGCATGTGCAAGAATTCACAAAATATAAGTATATGCATTTGTGATTAGCTGATGGCTGTCACATGATACAGGGGGAGTGGAAAAAGACATAACTTTAAAATTTGGCAGAATAAAATCTGCTATTCATTTGAAGTTCAGACTAATTGCTATTTGCAATGTCTTGTTATCATGCATTTGTTGATTATGCAAATCTACTATATTTACTGATCCTTTAAAGTTTATGGACAGAAAATGTATAATGATCAGTACAGTATATTAAAATGAGACTTCTGTAAAAGCAAACTATCTAGCTAAGGGGTGAACCCTGCATTTGTGTATGTGAATGCACTGTAATGCTCAATAAAATTAACAGGTAAAACACGTATTGAAAATACAGTTTAAAAGTCATAATCAAAGTATGTATTTAAAATAGTATTAATATGCATTCAAATTTGTATTAAAAGTATGCAGCCATTCATTTAAAGGGACATGAAATCCAAAATGATTCTTTCATGATTCAGATAGAAAATACAATTTAAAAAAAGCTTCTAATGTAATCTATTGTATAACATTGTTGCTAAACTGCTGCCATATTGTGCTGCATACACGTGCACGCTCCTGAACTCACCTTCCTGCTTTTCAACAAAAAATAACAAGAAAACAAAGAAAATGTGATAATAGAAGTACATTGGAAAGTTGTTAAAAAAATTGGGGTTTTATCTCCCTTTTTTTGCATTAAAGGGACACTAAACCCAAACATTTCATGATTCAGATAGAGAATATAATTTTAAACAACATTCCAATTTACTTCTATTATTTAATTTGCTTCCTTCTTTAGCTATTCTTTGTTGAAGAAACAGCAATGCATATGGGTGAGGCATCTATGGGCAGCAACCAATCAGCAGCTACTAAGCCTATCTAGATATGCTTTTCAGCAAAGAATAACAAGAGAATGAAGCAAGTTAGATAATAGAAGTAAATTAGAAAGTTGTTTAAAATTACATGCTCTTTCTAAACCATGAAAGAAAAAATGTGGGTTTCATGTCCCTTTAAAATTATTATTTAATGTACCCAGGTAAAAAAAATAATAATATTTAATGTACATAGAATGTTATTTTAATTTACGTCATTTTTAAAATGGGTTAAAATAAAACCGAAAAGTACACAATTCAAAGCATACTTTATATTTCTGTTGTAAAATGAGTCTCGCAGTCTTGGCGAGTGAGTTGAACACAGACATTCCCTTGGTGCGTGTTAAGATTTCTCACTATTTCTCTATGAATTTTAAGACTGCAGGTCTTGTTGTTTTATCTTGCCAAATAAAAGCTGGCTAATTTGTCTCAAAACACGCAATTCGCTTATTACAGTGATAGTAAAAAAAAACTTATGTAAAATTAGAAACAAGTGCAATATAAAGTACATTGAAAACAGCATCATGTTTTCAGTTTTAGAGAATTGCTCCCTTGGTGAGGTGTTAGCATAGATGCTGATTTTAATTTACAATGATGCACTTTACCATAACCTCTGAAATTCATAAAAACTCACTTAGCAATCACCATTCATTCCATAGAAATAAAGAGTTCTTATACTGTTTAAAGGGAAATTCCAGTCAAAATTTAAATGCACATAGATAAATTACATATTTGAATAGAAACATATGTGCAATATACATGTATTGGCAAAAATGCTTTTAGTATTTTTTTTTTTGTTTTAGTTCCAACATTTTTCTCTGCATGTACATGTGAAGCATAGCTGAATATTCTCAGAGCACAATCATTTTAAACACTGCAGCTGCTCAGAGCACCAGTGGGGCTTGTATAATGTCAGCAAACAAATTGAGTCATTACCAGATGGCACAAGCAGCTAAGGCTCTCTGAGAAAATGCTGTGTTTAAAATGCTGGTGCACGGAGCATACTTAAGATATGAAACACACATTTTTTCTTTCATGATTCAGAGATAGAGCATGAAATTTTAAGCAACTTTCTAATGTACTCCTATTATTAATTCTATCTGAATCATGAAAGATATGTGGGTTTCATATCCCTTTAAATACACTTTTGAAACAGCTATAGCTTTTATTAGACACATTTTGGCTAACACATGTATATTACAAAAATGCTTCTATTGAAAACTGAAATGCATCCATGTGGATTCCAATTTTGGCTGGAATGTCCCTTTAACTGAGTATCTCATGAAAGTCAAAATTAAATGGTTCAGGTATAGCATGCAATTTTAAGAAACTTTTCAGTTTACTTATATTATGAAATTTACTTTGTTATCTTGGTATCCTTGGGTGAGAAGCATATCTAGGTAGGTTCAAGATCAGCAATGTACTACTTAGAGCTAGCTGGTGATTGGTGGTTATGGACATATTCCTATTGTTATTGGCTCACCATATGTGTTCAGCTAGGTATTAGTAGTGTATTGCTGCTCTGGAACTGGTTTTAACTACAGTGACAGAAACCATTTATTGATCCCCTGCTGATTTTGTACATTTGCAACTTGAACTTTCAGCTCCCTCCACAGATTTTCTATGGGATTAAGGTCTGGAGACTGGCTAGGCCACTCCAGGACCTTAATGTGCTTCTTCTTGAGCCACTCCTTTGTTGCCTTGGCCATGTGTTTTGGATCATTGTCGTGCTGGAATACCCATCCACGACCCATTTTCAATGCCCTGGCTGAGGGAAGGAGGTTCTCACCCAAGATTTGACGATACATGGCCCCGTACATCGTCCCTTTGATGCAGTGAAGTTGTCCTGTCCCCTTAGCAGTAAAACACTACCAAAGCCTAATGTTTCCACCTCCATGTTTGACGGTGGGGATGGTGTTCTTGTGGTCATAGGCAGCATTCCTCCTCCTCCAAACACGGTGAGTTGAGCTGATGCCAAAGAGCTTGATTTTGGTCTCATCTGACCACAACACTTTCACCCAGTTCTCCACTGTTTCATTCAGATGTTCATTGGCAAACTTTAGACGGGCCTGTACATGTGCTTTTGTGAGCAGGGGGACCTTGCGGGTTCTGCAAGATTTCAGTCCTGCACGGTGTAATGTGTTACTAATTGTTGTCTTGGATGGTCCCAGCTGCCTTGACAATTGTTGTCTTGGATGGTCCCAGCTGCCTTGACATCATTGACAAGATCCTCCCGTGTAGTTCTCGGCTGATTCCTCACCATTCTCATAATCATTGAAAGTCCACGAGGTGAGATCTTGCATGGAGCCCCAGACCGAGGGAGATTGACAGTTATTTTGTGTTTCTTCCATTTGCGAATAATCGCATCAACTGTTGTCATCTTCTCACCAAGCTTCTTGGCGATGGTCTTGTAGCCCGTTCCAGCCTTGTGTAGGTCTACAATCTTGTCCTTGACATCCTTGGACAGCTCTTTGGTCTTGGCCATGGAGGAGAGTTTGGAATTTGATTGATTGATTGCTTCTGTGGACAAGTTTTTTGTTATTCTGTCTCTCACTGTTCAAATAAACCTACCATTAAAACTATAGACTGATAATTTCTTTGTCAATGGACAAACGTACAAAATCAGCAGGGGATCAAATATTTTTCCCCCTTACTGTATATGTTTCACCCCTCTGAAGGGGTTAAATGCATATTTCTATGCCAGCAATAGTGCCATAATAACATGTCTAACACAGCAGAGCATTTTCTTTTATCACTTTTATGTTCATTTAATTTTATAAGATTGAATATGTAGGAAGATTCAGATGAACAAACTTGTGGTTAAAAATCTTACTTTTTCTTGTGTTACTGTTTACCAATACCTGTGTACACACAGCTAATAAAATTAGAAGTAATAAAATAGACAATACTTTTTAGGGTCTTACACACCTTTAGTATTCCTATAATTTTTGTATACATGGTGAGGTGCCTTTACAGGGCCCTTGATAATAATAATAATAATTATAATAATAATACTCATATGTTCAGTTCCAATTAATTATAAAAATAGGTAATGAAATGTTTGTCAAGGTGTTTGAAAAAAAATTGCAACTCATTTACTTGACCAAATTAGAGATGGCCAAGTTAAAATCAGCTTTTTTTGCTTAGTTGATAGGCTCCTAGGGGTCGATCCGATAAAAATCGTCGCCCGCAAAAGCCGGCGACGCCAATATTTGTGCTGGTTTGGTATCCTATATACGGCGTAACCTAGAAGTTACGCGCGTATATTTCTGCCGTCGCCCGTAGTTTTTTGGGCTATAGGCAGGTATACCAAACCAGCACAGTTTGGTATCCAATATGCAGCGTAAGGACTTACGTGGCGAAAATGGAGATATCTTACTCCATTTTCACCTCGCCACAAAAAGCAGCCGTAAGAAGCCTTACGCTGACTATTGGAGCCCCGTAACTCCCTAAACTAGCTAGAAAATAAACACCTAACGCATGCGCAATGTCTATCTACCTGTCAACCGCGATCCCCCGCCACAATCCCTAATAAAGTTATTAACCCCTAAACCGCCGCTCCCGGACCACGCCGCCATCTACATAAACTAACCCCCTACTGTGAGCCCCTAAAACCGCCGCCACCTACCTTATCTATCCCCTAATGTGAACACCTTACACCGCTGCCATCTACCTTATCTATCCACTAATATGACCCCTTACACCGCCGCCACCTATATAAAAATTATTAACTCCTAATCTAATTCCCCTATACCGCCGCCAGCTATATTAATATTATTAACCCCTAATTTAATCTACCTACCCCGCCGCCAGCTATGTTATCTATATTAACCCTACGTATATTATAGTTAATATAGTTATTACATTATATATATTAACTATATTAACCCTAATTATATTAGGGTTAATATAGTTAATATAGTTACTATAGTATTTATATTAACTATATTAACTCTATCTAACCCTAACACCCCTAACTAAATTCTTATTAAATTAATCTAATTCATATTATAAACTAAAATATTCCTATTTAAATCTAAATACTTACCTATAAAACAAACCCTAAGATAGCTACAATATAATTAATAATTACATTGTACCTATGTTAGGGTTTATATTTATTTTACAGGTAAATTGTTAATTATTTTAACTAGGTATAATAGCTATTAAATAGTTATTAACTATTTAATATCTACCTAGTTAAAATAATTACCCAATTAACTGTAAAATAAATCCTAACCTAAGTTACAAATACACCTACACTATCAATAAATTAAATAAACTACAAATATCTATCTAAAAATACAATTAAATAAACTAAACTAAATTACAAAAAACAAACAAACACTAAATTACAAAAAAAAAAAAATTAGAAGATTTTTAAGCTAATTACACCTATTCTAAGCCCCCTAATAAAATAATAAAGCCCCCCAAAATAAAAAAAATTCCCTGCCCTATTCTAAATTAAAAAAAGTTCAAAGCTCTTTACCTTACCAGCCCTAAAAAGGGCCTTTTGTGGGGCATGCCCCAAAGAATTCAGCTCTTTTGCATTTCAATAAATATACAATACCCCCCAACATTACAACCCACCACCCACATACCCCTATTCTAAACCCACCCAAGCCCCCCTTAAAAAAGCCTAACAATACCCCCCTGAAGATCTCCCTACCTTGTCTTCACCACACCGGGCCGAACTCCTCATCCGATCCGGGCAATGTCTTCCTCCAAGCGGCAAAGAAGAATTCTTCATCCCGGCGATGTCTTCCTCCAAGCGGCAAAGAAGAATTCTTCATCCCGGCGATGTCTTCCTCCAAGCGGCAGCAAAGTCTTCTTCCTTCCTGCAGCATCTTCCATCAAGCGGCATCTTCAATCTTCTTTCTTCGCTCCGCCGCTGCGGAGCATCCATCCCGGCCGACGACTGAACGACGAATGAGGTATCTTTAAATGACGTCATCCAAGATGGCGTCCGCCGAATTCCGATTGGCTGATAGGATTCTATCAGCCAATCGGAATTAAGGTAGAAAAATCTGATTGGCTGATTGAATCAGCCAATCAGATTCAAGTTCAATCCGATTGGCTGAACCAGTGATGGAAGATGCTGCCGGAAGGAAGAAGACTTTGCTGCCGCTTGGAGGAAGACATCGCCGGGATGAAGAATTCTTCTTTGCCGCTTGGAGGAAGACATCGCCGGGATGAAGAATTCTTCTTTGCCGCTTGGAGGAAGACATCGCCCTGATCGGATGAGGAGTTCGGCCCGGTGTGGTGAAGACAAGGTAGGGAGATCTTCAGGGGGGTAGTTTTAGGCTTTTTTAAGGGGGGTTTGGGTGGGTTTAGAATAGGGGTATGTGGGTGGTGGGTTGTAATGTTGGGGGGGGGGTATTGTATATTTATTGAAATGCAAAAGAGCTGAATTCTTTGGGGCATGCCCCACAAAAGGCCCTTTTAAGGGCTGGTAAGGTAAAGAGCTTTGAACTTTTTTTAATTTAGAATAGGGCAGGGAATTTTTTTTATTTTGGGGGGCTTTATTATTTTATTAGGGGGCTTAGAATAGGTGTAATTAGCTTAAAAATCTTCTAATCTTTTTTTTATTTTTTGTAATTTAGTGTTTTTTTTTTGTAATTTAGTTTAGTTTATTTAATTGTATTTTTAGATAGATATTTGTAGTTTATTTAATTTATTGATAGTGTAGGTGTATTTGTAACTTAGGTTAGGATTTATTTTACAGGTAATTGGGTAATTATTTTAACTAGGTAGATATTAAATAGTTAATAACTATTTAATAGCTATTATACCTAGTTAAAATAATTAACAATTTACCTGTAAAATAAATATAAACCCTAACATAGCTACAATGTAATTATTAATTATATTGTAGCTATCTTAGGGTTTATTTTATAGGTAAGTATTTAGATTTAAATAGGAATATTTTAGTTTATAATATGAATTAGATTAATTTAATAAGAATTTAGTTAGGGGTGTTAGGGTTAGATAGAGTTAATATAATTAATATATATAATGTAATAACTATATTAACTATAATATACTTAGGGTTAATATAGATAACATAGCTGGCGGCGGGGTAGGTAGATTAAATAAGGGGTTAATAATTTTAATATAGATGGCGGCGGGGTAGGGGGATTCAATTAGGGGTTAATAATTTTAAAATAGATGGCGGTGGTGTTAGGGGCTCACTTTAGGGGGTTATAGATTTAATATAGCTGGCGGCGGGGTACGGGAGCGGCAGTTTAGGGGTTAATAACTTTATTAGGTTGCGGCGGGCTACAGGAGCAGCGGTTTAGGGGTTAATAACTTTTTTTTATTGTTAGGCTAGTGAGGGGGGATAGCGGATAGAGGGTTAGACGTGTCGGGCTATGTTTAGGAGGTGTGTTAGACAGTGCGGGTGATTTAGACTTTAGTCAGGTTTTGTAGGCGCCGGCAGTTTCTAAAGTGGCGCAAGTCACTGGCGACTCCAAAAATCTGTACTTACGCAGATTTCTGGACATCGCTACTTTGTCAGACTTGCGCCACTTTAGCAACTGACGGCGCCGCATATTGGATAGCTCGAGTTGCGAGCTGAAACTGCGGGCGACGCGGGTTCCCTCGCTTGCGCCGCAAACTGCGCCGTTTATCGGATCGCGCCCCTAGATGCTTATCCTAATGTCTAAATAGGTATTTGAGAATGTGGAAGGGTAAATACCATAATCTATACACAGAACCTTCTAGAAGAAGTTCTCATGATTCCATTTTACTTCCATTTTACTTCAATCTAATAAATATATATAATAATAATAATTAAAAAAAAAATCTTGATTTTTAAATCTTGAAAGATTATAAAAAATGTCTGTATTGTAGGTAATATAAAATAACTCTCCTTAATGTATGATCAAGCAGATACATTGGTCTCAGTTTGAAGTGGGGCAGGAATTAGGCACTGGGGCCCTAATATCTGCCACTCTTCAAACTGAGACCAATATTTCTGCTTGCTCATACATCACACATCTTATCTTTTGGTCAGACCCTTATCTAGCAATAAGTCCCTAAACCATTTGCTTTTTTAAAGGGACAGTGTACACCAATTTTCATAAAACTGCATGCAATAGACACTACTATAAAGAATATGAAGAGATACTGATTTAAAAATCCAGTATAAAGCCTTTTAAAAACCTACTTAGAAGCTCCCTGTTTAGCACTGTTGATGAGGTTAGTCTGGGACACCCAGTGAAAGGGGATGGGAAAACAGTAACAGCAGACACTCCCCTCTCCCCCTTCCCTGCATATGAATAGACATATTACACAAGCTGGAATTTAAAGACCTGGGTCTACATATGATAATTTGGGGCTTGGTTAGGAGTCTGAAATTCAGCACAATGTTATTAAATAAGCAAATAATGTACATAGTTACAAAAACACTCCCAGGTGGGCTATATAAATATAAATGGGTCATCTAACATTTATGTAAGGAAAAATCTAGTGTACAATGTCCCTTTAAATATAGTGGGTATTTCAATTATGCAATTAGTTGCACGTGTAATTTTTTTCCCCATATGCACATCTGAAACAGCCATGCATAGAATAGTTTATTTACAGTTCTTTAGACCCCCCCCCCCCCCAAAAAAATAAGAAAAAAAAAATGAACAGAAAGGAAAAAGAATTGAATACAGACATTAATTGATATTCTATATAGACACAAAGAGATAAAGCAGTTGTTGGGGGAATTGTTTCAAGCTAGGTGGTCTGAAATAAAGATTTAAATTATCTTTAGTAAAAAGACTGCACTGGGTAAATTTATTGTCATCTTGCATAGTTTATTTTATTAACTGCTCTCACTGTTCTTGACATCTACAACAATATCATTAAATAATTGTTGCCATTTTGAACAGTAATCCTGTTTGATATATAGTGTTATGCAGTGTCTTGACGTTGTTAACCCTTTAAGGACACAGCTTTCAGTTTGCTCAATTGTTTTATGACAGAAAAATTCCGTCATATGTCCTTAAGAGGTTAACTAAAACGAGACCATGTAACAGTGTTTACTTACTGCTAAAATACCTCACCTATCTCTCTGTACATACTGTAGTCATTGTGAAAATACTACAGAAATACCTTGCTGATTTAATAATACCTCTGTACGCTTCGGTAATGAAGATATATTCTGACGCTTCTCCCTGAGCGAGCAGATGTGTTCTACAATTTAATGCTATAATTATGTTGAAACTTCATATTTATTACTGTTAGAAAGTTCAGTTTTCAAAGAAATTGTATAGATTTTATCTCGTAAGCCCTAAAAACGAATCTGTTTTTTATCAATGGAGACAAAATTCTCATTTATTTTCTTTATATGAATATAGTCCTATGATCTATTCTAGACTAAGAGAAACTGTCCAGAGGAAATAGTTTGTTGCTATAAATACATAATCTATATCAAGATTAAAAACATAAATTAACTCTGATTGAGCATGCAATGTGAAACAATGTTCAAGTTTACTTCTATTATCTATTTTGCTTTATTCTCTTGGTAGCCTTTGTTGAAATGTATACGTAGGTAGGCTGGGGAGCAGCAATGCACTACTAGGAGATAGCTGCTGATTGGTGGCTGCACATATATACCTCTTATAATTGGCTCTCTTGATGTGTTCAGCTACTGCCTAGTAATGGAAAGTTTCTTAAAATTGTATGTTCTGTCTAAATCATGAAAGAGAAATGTTCAGTTTCATATCCCTTTAAGACTGTACTGTGAAAGTATTTGTTCAGATGCCCCTCCTACCTATTTACCTTTCACCTAGACGTGCCCCTGGACCACCTGCCACACACTATTGACAGCTCAGTTACACTCATAGCATGCCCAGCTCTGCCAATCTAACAGACAGCTCCAACTTCACTCACCTTGACCCCCCCCCCACACACAGAATACCTATAACTCTGCCCAAATCCTCTAAAAATGGCCCTAGCTTAGGTGATATATGTGTTCACAAACTATCTAAGCAGAGTAGCTTCAACAGATATTTGTGCTTAAAGAAACTTGCACATTCTTAATTTCATAATATGCTGATAATAAATATGGCAGTAGCCATGAAGGAGTGCCACTTTTCTTGAAAAATATTTACCATAGTACAGTGCCATATTCTAAACGGACAAAAAGTGGAAACATTTCCCGGATGCCCACTGGTGTTTTGTGGGAGGAGCTGTGATATGAGAGGTGGGACTGGCCGTGAGCAAAGTCAGGGTGTGTCATGCACCTGCCATGCTGTGAACACAATACTGAACTATATGGGCTCCATTTATCAAGCCACAGAAGTGGTGGATCGCTCATGCGGGCCTGCAAATCTCAAGTTAAGAAGCTGAGGTTAGAAGATCACTGCTTTTTAACCTCTCCACCAGCTCTGAGGTGGCAAAGTTAAATCTTCCTGCACTGATTTGTCCTGGACGATATACAAGCCCTGCTCTTGTGCAATTGGGTCCTTGCACAATCTTAAATGCGGTTGACAGATGGTGATCTCTTGCCCCAAACCCAGGCAGACAACGTTTTAAGCCAGGGAACCTAACCTATGCAAGCTCCAAAACTGAATTTGACTATTTTCTGTTGTACATCTATGAACAACAAAATATGGCACTCATTTGATGCTAATAAAAAAAATATACCCCATGAGATTTATCTCACTGGTAGCTGAGGAAATGTAAGGCAAATTGCCTGGAATGCACATAAGGGTTAAGGCCAAGACGGAGGAGGGGAGTGTTGTGTTGTGTGTGTGAAACAATGTTGCAGAAAGAGAGGAGGGGTTCCAGCTTACCTTTTTAAGCCCAGTACAGGAAGCACATGTCCTCTTTCTGCTGTTTTTCTCAAAGTTTTCACATGAGACGTTCAAGGAGATCTAAAGCACCTCCAAAGCGAATCATGGAGGCTAGGGAGGAACCTGCAGAGAGAGAAGTTATTGAAGACAGCGATGAAGCAGCTGAGTGGATCCCTCCATCGCCAGAAACGGTGGGTCGAACCCCTTTACTTCCCTCCCTTTCCCCTTCACTTGATCAATCCTCCGGGGAGGTTGGGGGTAGTGGTGGGGAGATTTCAGATAGGGCCCTACTGGAGGTGCTGGCATTAGTGAGCAATATGGGGGGTAGTGCTGGGCATCCAGATGGCGCGTCTGAGCCCGTCGGCCATGCGGCCGGGAGTGAGCCCTCTTTACGGGGGGTTAGTTCTGACGTAGGCCCCAATTTAGTTACGATGTCGGGCCCTGCCGGGCCCGTTTCTGGCCTTCACAGGCCCACATGTTCCCCTAAAGTAGCCGGTAAAGCGGGGGTCCCCGCTAGGCCCGCTATGCGGTCTACAGCCGCTAGCTCCTCTGTCCCCTGCTCTCCGGTCCCCCTGGCTGGGCCTCCCTCCCCTCGCGTGGTCGCGGCGGGCCCTTCTCGGCCTTGTGGCGTTCCGGTCCCCGGCCCCTACGGGCCTTGCTCTTTTGCCCCAATAGTTGGTAGTTTTAGTGGGAGCAGTTCGGCCTTACCTCCGACGTCGTCTCCGGTGTCTCAGGACTCCATCGCGGCCGCGGTATCCCTTTTCCAGATGTGGGCATCTTCTTTGTCGGGGTCTCCGGGTGCGTCCCACGTGGTCCTTGGTCCTCCGGCGGTGGTTGCGCAGGCTCCCGCGTCGACTGTTCCTCCATCGGCGGCGACTTCCGGTTTGCGGTCCTCCGAGGGCGGGACTTCCGGTGACGTCATTTCCGATGACGTCACTGCCGGTCCCGCCATTTGTCAGCGGTCATCGAAGCGGAGCAGGTCGAGTTCCCCGCGCGGCGTCCAAGGTAAGAGAGGAGTGCCGCGGGGGGGAACTTATGCTCCGGGGGGCAATTCTGCTGATGCTATGGGGTCTACAGGGGCAGCACTTGTGGGGGTTGATCTTCACGAGGGGGCTATTGGTGAATCAATGGAGGAATTACCTCAGGGGGGGCATTTCTCTGGCCAAATGAACCCGGGGGTCCCTGTTGGAGGCCCCCGTGGGCAGGTTGCGAAGGGTATTACGGCCCGGCAAAGGGCAAAGGCCTCAAGTTAAGAAGCTGAGGTTAGAAGATCACTGCTTTTTAACCTCTCCACCAGCTCTGAGGTGGCAAAGTTAAATCTTCCTGCACTGATTTGTCCTGGACGATATACAAGCCCTGCTCTTGTGCAATTGGGTCCTTGCACAATCTTAAATGCGGTTGACAGATGGTGATCTCTTGCCCCAAACCCAGGCAGACAACGTTTTAAGCCAGGGAACCTAACCTATGCAAGCTCCAAAACTGAATTTGACTATTTTCTGTTGTACATCTATGAACAACAAAATATGGCACTCATTTGATGCTAATAAAAAAAATATACCCCATGAGATTTATCTCACTGGTAGCTGAGGAAATGTAAGGCAAATTGCCTGGAATGCACATAAGGGTTAAGGCCAAGACGGAGGAGGGGAGTGTTGTGTTGTGTGTGTGAAACAATGTTGCAGAAAGAGAGGAGGGGTTCCAGCTTACCTTTTTAAGCCCAGTACAGGAAGCACATGTCCTCTTTCTGCTGTTTTTCTCAAAGTTTTCACATGAGACGTTCAAGGAGATCTAAAGCACCTCCAAAGCGAATCATGGAGGCTAGGGAGGAACCTGCAGAGAGAGAAGTTATTGAAGACAGCGATGAAGCAGCTGAGTGGATCCCTCCATCGCCAGAAACGGTGGGTCGAACCCCTTTACTTCCCTCCCTTTCCCCTTCACTTGATCAATCCTCCGGGGAGGTTGGGGGTAGTGGTGGGGAGATTTCAGATAGGGCCCTACTGGAGGTGCTGGCATTAGTGAGCAATATGGGGGGTAGTGCTGGGCATCCAGATGGCGCGTCTGAGCCCGTCGGCCATGCGGCCGGGAGTGAGCCCTCTTTACGGGGGGTTAGTTCTGACGTAGGCCCCAATTTAGTTACGATGTCGGGCCCTGCCGGGCCCGTTTCTGGCCTTCACAGGCCCACATGTTCCCCTAAAGTAGCCGGTAAAGCGGGGGTCCCCGCTAGGCCCGCTATGCGGTCTACAGCCGCTAGCTCCTCTGTCCCCTGCTCTCCGGTCCCCCTGGCTGGGCCTCCCTCCCCTCGCGTGGTCGCGGCGGGCCCTTCTCGGCCTTGTGGCGTTCCGGTCCCCGGCCCCTACGGGCCTTGCTCTTTTGCCCCAATAGTTGGTAGTTTTAGTGGGAGCAGTTCGGCCTTACCTCCGACGTCGTCTCCGGTGTCTCAGGACTCCATCGCGGCCGCGGTATCCCTTTTCCAGATGTGGGCATCTTCTTTGTCGGGGTCTCCGGGTGCGTCCCACGTGGTCCTTGGTCCTCCGGCGGTGGTTGCGCAGGCTCCCGCGTCGACTGTTCCTCCATCGGCGGCGACTTCCGGTTTGCGGTCCTCCGAGGGCGGGACTTCCGGTGACGTCATTTCCGATGACGTCACTGCCGGTCCCGCCATTTGTCAGCGGTCATCGAAGCGGAGCAGGTCGAGTTCCCCGCGCGGCGTCCAAGGTAAGAGAGGAGTGCCGCGGGGGGGAACTTATGCTCCGGGGGGCAATTCTGCTGATGCTATGGGGTCTACAGGGGCAGCACTTGTGGGGGTTGATCTTCACGAGGGGGCTATTGGTGAATCAATGGAGGAATTACCTCAGGGGGGGCATTTCTCTGGCCAAATGAACCCGGGGGTCCCTGTTGGAGGCCCCCGTGGGCAGGTTGCGAAGGGTATTACGGCCCGGCAAAGGGCAAAGGCCCCGTCGGGTAGTAATCCTCGTCAAGGGGCAAAGGCCCCATTGGGCAATTATAAAGGTGGCGCAGCACCTATTGGGCACGCTAGGAGTATGCCTAAGAGCGCTGGCAGTAATAGTGAGGTTTCTTTGGGCAAAGGCGGCGCCCGTGCAGGCAGCGCTTTTGGCGCGCAAATTGGTGGGAGTGTAGGGGCTAGGCCTCAGGCTCCAGGCGCATCCCCGGCAGCAGCGAGGAAGGTAGTAACTAGGTCTTCTACCAAACATGGTGCACCAGAACAGTTTCAGAGTTTAGATTTAGCGGTTGCATCCACTAGACGTAAGAAAGCCACCCCTATCACTCAGAAGTCAGTACATTTTAGTGAAGAGATAGAGGACTTTACAGAAGATGAGCAGGGTGTGTATGATGATGTTGCAAGTGGCGAAGGCACCCATGATGTCCATGATGTGTGTGAGGGGATGCATGAACGGTCTGGGCACAGGGGGAGGGGTAGAGCAGACCTTCCCCTTCGTGGTACTCCTCTCTGGCAATCTCTTTTGCAGGAAAGCGACATGGCCACGTCAGGAGATTCAGGCAGCGGGTTGGAGAGAGGTGCTGAGAGCGGCCAGGATTCCATGGTGTCAGAGGATGAGCGTCCTTCTACTTCGGGAGTCGTGGCGATTCCAAACAGGACCGGTGTGAGAGATGGTGAGTCCTCAGTTTCAGTGGGGTTGCGGGGTTTTACCTCATCCTCGGATGATTCTGGGTCAGAAAATGACAAGGAACTGGGGTTGCATGGGAAGGGCAATAAAAGAATGTATAAGATGCTTAGATGGTTAACTGTTGAGAAGAGATCAGAAAAAGGGGGTTTGCGTGACCGTCATGACTATATTGCCTCTGGTAGGTCCGACAGGGCTGCCCCACCCAGACTTCGCATAAGTGGGGTGGGGAGGCCTGTTAATCGGAAGGTGGCACTCCAAGGGGATACTAGATCCTGGTCTTCTTATGATCTGCACGAGCATTTGAAGACTAAGACAGTACGGAGAATTCAAGAGGGTAAATTTGTTAACATCTTCGAGCTCTCGGTGGAAGCCCTAAGGCAGAAAGCGAGAGCGGAGGATGGGACAGGCCCCAAGAAGTACCAGCGCCCAGATACATTTCACGAATGGCGCCGGTGTTTCAGGATCTATGCGTCCTGCTATTTGCAAAAATGGCCGGACCAGTGTTTAGCCGTGTTGAAATACATGGAAAACATGGAGATCATTGCTGATAATTATCGCGATGGTGCCTGGCGGGATTATGATGAGGAGTTCCGCAGAAAGATGGTGGGTAATCCACTGTTGGATTTCGGGTGCGTAGAAATGCAACTCTGGGCCCGGCTGGGTCCCGAGAAATCGCTAGGTACTGCGGGGGCCCCGGCGGGTGCAACGCAGTTTCGACCCGCAAATAGATTTCGCAGACGCCCAGCTGGGGTTTGTTGGAAATTCCAGGACAAGCAATGCACGTTGGGAACCGCGTGTTCCTTTCGGCACGCTTGTCGCATCTGCGGGGGATTTCACCCTGCCGCAGACTGCGTTAAAAAAGGGGAGAGACAGGACAGGACTGGGCCAAGAGGCCCTGCTGTCGCTAAGAGCGGACACCCCGCTGAAGGTGGCCGCAATTAGTAAGTGGCTCACGCTATACCCCGATAGGGTAACGGCGGCCTTGTTGGAGTCAGGGCTCCGGGAAGGTTTTGTTATCCCCGTACAAGGTCCGGTTTCGGGTGCGGCTTCTCGCAGGAACCTGAAATCTGCCTCCCATTTCCCGGAGGTATTAAAGGAGAAATTGGGTAAGGAAGTTTCACTGGGTAGAATGGCTGGCCCGTTTAGGGAAAGACCTATGCCGGGATTGGTTATCTCGCCTCTAGGGGTCGTGCCCAAGAAAGACCCAGGAAAGTTTAGGATGATACAACATCTCTCATACCCAAAGGGAAAGTCAGTCAATGACGCCATTCCTCAGGACTTAAGTACCGTATATTACCAGTCATTTGATGATGCCTTGCAAGTAGTACGCAGATCGGGTCATGGGGCTTTACTGGCCAAGCTTGACATCGAGTCTGCTTTCAGACTCTTGCCGATTCACCCCGCATCATTTTACTTAATGGGTTGTTTCTTCAACGGACACTATTATGTTGACCGTTGTTTGCCCATGGGGTGTTCCATTTCCTGCGCCTATTTTGAGGCGTTTAGTTCCTTCTTGCATTGGGCCGTGGCGGACGTGACAGGAGAGGATAGGATTGCTCACTACTTGGACGACTTTCTCCTGGTCGGCAGACAGGGGTCTAGGGAATGTGAGCTGCTCCTTTACGCCATGCGGCTGTTGATGGAGAAATTTGGAGTCCCCTTAGCAGAAGACAAATCGGAGGGCCCTTGCACTTGTCTAACTTTCCTGGGTATCGAAATTGATTCGGTAGCCCAGGAATGTAGGCTTCCGGTTGATAAGGTACAGAAGATGTTGGCAGCAGTCAGGAGCCTCGCAGCGGCGCAGTTTTGCACGCTGAAAGAGCTCCAATCGGTTTTGGGTCTGCTCAACTTTGCAGGGAGGGTCATCCCGATGGGGAGGATTTTCCTGAAAAGAATGGAGCGCTTGTTGCCGGGAGTTACTTCCCCTAAGGCCAAACTAATGGCTAATAGTGACATGAGGGAAGACCTCCGTGTCTGGGATCTGTTCCTCAGGGATTTCAATGGGATCTGTATTTGGAGAACCCCCCAGACTCCGGCGCGAGAACTGCACCTCTTTACTGATGCTGCTGGGGGTTTTGGATACGGCGCCTATCTCAATGGCGAGTGGAGCGCCGAACCTTGGCCGGCAGAGTGGTCGGCCAGGGGCCTGACCAGGAACCTGTGCCTTCTAGAGCTTTTCCCCATTCTGGTGGCGTTGGAGATCTGGGGGGACAAGCTCGAGAACCGCTCCGTCATTTTTTGGACGGACAATTTGAGCGTGGTTTACGCCATTAACGGTCTCTCTTCGTCCTCACCACCAGTAATTCGATATCTGAGAATTCTGGTTTTGAGATGCCTCAAGCGGAACATTGAGTTTCGGGCTAGGCATGTCCCAGGAGTTAAAAACGTTATTGCTGATGCACTATCTCGCTTTCAATGGGAAAATTTTAGGAAATGTGCTCCTGAGGCTGCCACTCATGGCTTTCCCTGTCCCCCTTTTCTTTGGCAGGTGGCTTTGGATGGCAGTCCCTGATTCCGGTGCTTAAGGCGTCCCTGGCACCTTCCACTTGGAAGTCCTATATAAGGTACTGGGAAGAATGGGTATTCTTCTGCGATGTCCAAGGATTTCCTTCTTGTGCTGGTGAGCAGGACTGGCTATTGCGCTGGCTCGCGGAGCTTAGGGCTAAGTTAGCTAAGAAAGGGGCGGTATCCGCGCGGTTGGCGGCGGTGTCCTTTTTCTGTAAACTATTCACGCTGACGGACTCTTCCAAAACGTTTTTGATTCGTCAAATACTGAGGGGTTGGGGAAGGTCGGAAGTGCGGCGTCCAGACGTTAGGGAACCCATAACGGCGGACAGGTTGGTCCTCCTGCTTCGTGTTTTACCGGAGGTATGTTCCTCAGACTACGAGGTGCGGCTTTTTTCAGCGGCGTTCGCCATGGCGTTTCATGGTGCTCTCCGAGTGGGGGAATTGGTCCCCCAGTCTAAGTTGGCGAAAGTGGGTGGCGTCCTGGCGGAGCACGTCAGGTTTACGGATAATGGGGTATTACTTTTCATCCCTCGATCGAAAGTCGATCAAGATGGTAGGGCGGCCTGGCTGTCGCTACCCGCGCATGCGGGTTCCGCCTGCTGCCCTAGTGCACTGTTGAAGACCTTCTCGGACAGACGTCCAGTGGGTGCGGTTAGATTTTTAATTCATCAGGATGGTACCCCCCTGACGAGGTTTCAATTTCGGAAGGTTTTGGGGTGGGCGGCTAAAAAAGTGGGCTTGAATCCCAATACTATAGCTCCTCACTCCTTTAGGGTTGGAGCTGCTACGACGGCGGCGACTTTAGGCTGGTCGGCTGACCGCATAATGGCGCTTGGGAGGTGGAAGTCTAAGAGGTATCAGATTTACGTTAGGCCACTTATATCCCAATGTTAATATTTGCTGGTTGATAATGTTGCACACTGCGTTGCCATTATATGCCCTAACTCTTGTTTCTATTGCAGGGCCTAGAAGTGGGCCACTTCGTGCCTGGATCGTTGGGCACTCGTTCGTACACTGGGCGGCTATCCGAGCGGCATCGCAACCTGGAGGGCAGCAGCTTGGGTTCTCATTCTCCAGGGTGGTAGTTAGGTGGTTAGGGAGGAGAGGCCTTTGCTGGGCAGATCTGCCTGGGTTACTGCAATCCGCCATGAGGCGGTGGGAGAAACCCCATGTGCTGATCATCCACTTAGGTGGGAATGATCTCGGCTCAATTCCCGGCCGGGACTTGAGCGCAGTGATCCAATCAGATCTGCGCACCTTTAAAGCTTGGTTGCCTGGTGTGAGAATGGGCTGGTCAAACATTATACCGAGGTTGACGTGGAGACACATGGCCAATCATAGGGCAGCGTTCCAAGTTCGCAAGAAGCTCAATAGAGATGTTAGGAAGCTTATGTGCGAGCTAGGTGGTTTTGTTGTGGAACACAAGTTCATTACGGCCGCTGACCGTAGCCTGTACCGAGGCGACGGGGTCCATCTTACGGACCATGGCATGGACCTGTTTATTGAAGATATACGTCAGTCCCTACTCCTATTTGTGTGAGTTGGGTGGCGGCGAGAGTGGCCCTTGATATTCGGGCGATCTCGTGGCGGGTGGACAGTGTCCGGGGGGCAGGATGTGATCGAGGTAGAGTGACGGCACTTCCGGCCAGGGATGAAGTCCCCAGACGCGCGTCTGGGGTGTTCCCTGCCCGTGTGATTACGATGCCAAGAATTCCCTGTTTTATAGTATTGAGCTACGCTCTGCTTCTTCTCCTGCGCCCTGGTACTGCCCATCTTGTTAGCATGGGTTACTACGTTTTAGCTAGTACCTGATTGCCGCCCCCCTGGTCCATGTTTATTCAGACGGTCGTTAGTTCTTGTGTTGCCACAATAAACGTGACCTGCGGGTTTTCTCTAACCATAAAAAGTTGTTGTGTCGTTATTTTGTGTGTTATTTATTTCTACGTTTAGAAACTAAGTTGAGTTTATGTTAAACCAAGAATGTATATAGTTATAAGTTATTCTTTCCACAGAGGAGGATATGGCATTTAATCCCTTAAGGAAATGTAAGGCAAATTGCCTGGAATGCACATAAGGGTTAAGGCCAAGACGGAGGAGGGGAGTGTTGTGTTGTGTGTGTGAAACAATGTTGCAGAAAGAGAGGAGGGGTTCCAGCTTACCTTTTTAAGCCCAGTACAGGAAGCACATGTCCTCTTTCTGCTGTTTTTCTCAAAGTTTTCCCCACCCTTCCCTCCCTTTGTTTATTATTTTGCAATCAGTAGGGGGATCCGTCCTTATGGTGGTCCCCAGGGACTAGGGCTATCCGAAGGCTTGATGAGGGCTAGCCAGCCTATTTCTGTAAGTCCAAGGACGTTAAGTTTCAGCTCCCCAGGTATTTCAATCTGGTTTACGCACCTTTTTGATCCTGGCCCTTACTGGTACGGAGTGGTGGTTTGCACCCTGGGCTGGCGGGTGGACAGTGTCCGGGGGCAGGATGTGATCGAGGTAGAGTGACGGCACTTCCGGCCAGGGATGAAGTCCCCAGACGCGCGTCTGGGGTGTTCCCTGCCCGTGTGATTACGATGCCGAGAATTCCCTGTTTTATAGTATTGAGCTACGCTCTGCTTCTTCTCCTGCGCCCTGGTACTGCCCATCTTGTTAGCATGGGTTACTACGTTTTAGCTAGTACCTGATTGCCGCCCCCCTGGTCCATGTTTATTCAGACGGTCGTTAGTTCTTGTGTTGCCACAATAAACGTGACCTGCGGGTTTTCTCTAACCATAAAAAGTTGTTGTGTCGTTATTTTGTGTGTTATTTATTTCTACGTTTAGAAACTAAGTTGAGTTTATGTTAAACCAAGAATGTATATAGTTATAAGTTATTCTTTCCACAGAGGAGGATATGGCATTTAATCCCTTATGTTTGCTGTAGATTTGTCAGAAAAGCCTCAGATGGCCATATTGAAAAATGAAAATATCGACATCTCAATAACTTAAAAAGTACTGAACTGATTTTCTTCAAATTATCAGCAATTCTAGAAACTGTAAGTTTGAAGTAAACCACCAAAAGCCAGTTACAATTAGCCATTCCATATTTATAAACTATTGAAACACAGCATTTAACTAAGGCAGTATGATAGTACCAAGAGAGATATAGAAATGAGTTATGTAAATATACAATGTAGTAAACCCCTTTTTTATCCTAAATTGCAATTTATTTATTATTTTCTATTGAAAATATTGACGTCACGCTACGTTATGTGATTTTTTACCAATTAAATGCAGATTAAAAACAAGAGTCTGGAGGAGGGGAAATACATAAAATAGAGAGCTAATGCTGTTCTGCACAGTTTCAAGATTAGATGGAAAATGTGAATCATTCAATATCAGCTTGAAGGAATATTTGGATGGTATTTTCTTTAAAGCTTCTTTAATTTAAAACAAACCATCAGAGAACACAGATAGCAAGTAACACACTAAGCTATGCTTAAAATAATTTGAATGCAAACATCTGTAAATTAAAATGAAAACACAAATAAAACGAAGTGACTTATTTACTAAAGTATAGCTGATTTTCATGTAGTTCAGAGAAAATGATTATGTGAAATTGTAGGCTGATAAAAGCAATCAGGAAGAAGATATATATCTTAGCATACTAACAGAAGCGACTCTGTTATCAGACTATGGCTAGTTTATTTGTTTTTACATCTGGATATAATTATCTACCATTTTCTTTATGTCTTGGCATGGGAGACTGTCTTAAAGCGCCACTGTAAGTAAATATTTTCTATTCCTGTTACTAACTAACTACCCCAAATACGCTTTTTATCAATAGCATTCCATTAACATATCTCTACCGTATATCAGAAATCTTGTCTGCAAATTTAATTGTTTTCCAAACCCACTCCGTGGGTATCCTTTGCTCTGTACCAATCCCTTTACAATACCTAGGTTTCAAAATGGCGCTTTAAACACAATTTCATTGGTTTAAGTATTTTGAACATGCAGTGCTGAAAATAGTGGGCAGGATAACGTGACATCATCGGGGAATAAAAGATATAACTTTTAGAACGTTATGAAACTTCGTTTTGGAGAAAATATAGGTCAGTAGGTTTTAATTAATGTTTATTAACTTTAATATGTTAGTTGTTTAGCTTAAAAATTATAACAGAAAGTAATCCTTTAAGCAAAAGAAATAAAAAAAAAAAGAGAGAGAGAAAGAAAACAAAGAAATTAAACAAAGAAAGAAAGAAAAAAGAACTGACATTGCTTGCACTCTTTATGCTTAGAGTGATTGTTTAGTCAAAATTAAACATTCATGATTCAGATAGGGTACCCGATTTTAAACAACTTTCCAATATACTTTAATCATCGGATTTTCTTTGTTCTCTGTATTTTTTGTTAAAAGCTAAACCTATGTAGGCTCATATGCTAATATCTAAGCCCTTGAAAGCCGCCTCTTATCTTTATGCATTCTGACAGGTTCTAGTTCATGTGTGCCATACAGATACCATTAAGCTCACTGCTGTGGAATAATTTATGAGTCAGCACTGATTGGCTAAAATGCAAGTCTGCCAAAAGAACTGAAATAAAGGGACAGTCTGCAGAGGCTTTGATACAAGGTAATCACAGAGGTAATAAGTAAATTAATATAACTGTGTTAGTTATGCAAAACTGGGGAATGTATAATAAAGGGATTATCTATCTTTTTAAACAATAACAATTCTATGGTAGACTTTCCCTTTAATATTTATGTTTGTTAAAATGTAGCTTCTCTGCACTCAATAAAAGTGACAGATATGATTAAATGTGATTGACACAATTTCTTCCTGTGCCTGCAGCTTCAAATCTTTTCTCTTATTTTAAACTTTCAAAAGTGCTGGCTACTTAAGTTATGCAGCTTCAAACTGGACCATGTAAGTATTTTTGTACTCTGTGACAGAAGTGGTTTACATTCACAGATCAGTGATATTGTTGTTTACTTGACAAGCTGTATCATGCACAATACAGAGAGGGAGCTGTACAATACATACGCTACAAGATGGTGGTGTCCAGTGTAAAGATGCATAGCTGTTGTAATGGGTTAAAATAGGAGAACAGCTTTAAAGAGAGTTGTTGGTATCGGAGGAAAAACAATATAATGATGAGTAGTAACCATGCTACTGTAGTTGTACTCAGCAGTTTAATGTCCATTTAAGTGGAAGGGTCAGCATCCATAGTATTTAGTTCAATAGGCTATAATTGTTATTAGAGTAGGCTTTGGGCTTAAAGAGACATGAAAGTAAAAAATAAACTTTTGTGGTTCAATATGAGCATAGCATACGATTTCTAGAGACTTTTCAATTTACTTCTCTTTAAAATTTAATTAGTTATCTTGGTATTTTTTGTTGAAAAGCATACCTTGGTAGGATCAGGAACAGCAGTGCACTATTGGTGCTAGCTAGTGGCTACACACATATGCTTCTAGTCATTGGCTCTCCAGGAGCCAATAATCTAAAGCTCTTCTCACTGACAAGATTATCTAAATCTTTCAGTAGGGCAAAGTCTCTCAAATAATTGTATAAAGGCAAATTTTATCTTAAAGGGACAGTATACTGTAAAATAGTTTTTCCCTTAATGTGTTTACAATTGCTTTTTATACCAACTGCAGAGTAAAAAATGTATGAAAATTAGCTTTTTAAGGTTTATTTCTGTATATTAAAGCTCTGATTTTGTGTTTTGAAGCCACAGCCTAATAAAATAGGTTGAGCTTGTAGGTATAATCGGATCTCATTACTGTATCACATTGTGCACATATACCTGCTTCTTTATCTTATATCTGTCCTTAAAACAATCACCAGTACTTGGAGAGAACAATGGAAAATCAACATTTTATTACCTTATATCTGCTTTATCACACTGGGAGTGTAATTTC
Organism: Bombina bombina; assembly: GCF_027579735.1. NCBI lineage: Eukaryota > Metazoa > Chordata > Amphibia > Anura > Bombinatoridae > Bombina > Bombina bombina. The sequence goes on along the minus strand of NC_069501.1, from coordinate 370,201,563 downwards.
TTCTGCTGGCTGTGTTTACAAAGCTTATCTATAGCTGGTACGCGCGGCCACAAACTTTCAGAATAGGTGGGGATACCACATGCTAAATTAACAATTTCAAATGCCAATATAAGGGTAAAGGAGCTACTTGTAAACAATTTAATACACTCCATCAGGTAAAGTGGATCATTGGGAACAAATTAAAGGGGAGAAAATTTTTGAGTAAACTGTCCCTTTAAGGACTGTTTATCTCACTATGCAGGGTTATGTTAAAAGGACAGTCAACTCAAATTGTTTTATTGTTTTAAAAGATATTTAATCCCTGTATTACCCATTCCCCAGTTTTGCACAGAAAACAAGGTTATATTAATACACTTTTTACCTCTGTGATTACCTTGTTTCTAAGCATCTTCTGACACCCCCCTGATCACATGACTTTATCTATTGATTTGCCTTTAAGCCAATTAGTGCTGTGTTGTTAGAACCCACGGGCGTCAGCACAATGTTATCTATATGACTCACATGAACTAGCTTCCCCTGATGTGAAAAGCAAATACAAAAGCATGTGTTCATGGGGCTGTCTTTAGGGACTTATAAACAGAAAGAAATTTAGAGGTTTAAAGGTTATAAAGTATATTAATATAACAATGTTGGTTGTGCAAAGCTGGGGAATTGGTAGTAAAAGCATTGTCAATCTTTTTAAACAATAGCAATTTCTTCCTTATATGGCTGTATCTATCTCCACCTTGGGTTTGGTAGAATACAAGACTTTAACACTCATTATCTGCTGGAACATGCCTAGAAGCAAATAAGCTGCTGTGAACTCAGTTGAAATACAATGCCTCTGTTTCTAATGCTAAACATTGATAAGGGAGGTGGATCAGACAACTCCAGACAGCATAGCTATGCAACTAATTTTGTTTATTTTTGAAAATTATTTTTAAATACTTGCCAGCAATTTTTAAACAATTTTTTTATGCAAACTATTTTTACTTAATTAACCCTTTTAGGATATGTACAGATTTCAACATGTTTTATGGTACTTGTTGACACCCAAATCTACCTTTCTGCACCAGACATTTCCTCATATTTGCTTACTAGTGTCACACTCTGCTCTTACGATTTATACAATTGTCTTCTGATTATTGTACTCCATAACTGTATTTGTATGATTTATGTATATGTCTTCTGTTTATTGTACTTCATAACTGTATTCTTAATGTTATAGCTCTGCAATATATGTTGGTGCTTTATAAATAAAAGTTAATAATTATAACAATATATGTGCAACACTTGCGCTGGTATTATTCTTATGTCCAGCTCACTGCTAGGGAATGCAATATATACACCTGATCAGGGCCGTCTTTAATATTGACTGGGCCCTGGGCGCAAATTTTCTTGGGCCCCCCCATGCAATTTCGCTCTCCACCCCAACATCCCAAAAAACAACAAAATCATTTTTTTTTTTAATTATTAGCCCAGCAGTGGATTATCCACTGCTGAGCTAATCATTTAAAAAAATGAAATAAATTGCAATATGTGAAACTGGACCTAAGCAGTACTAATAAGTAAATAAATATATCAATTCCTCCACTGTGGATTCATTTAATATTCTTTTGAATGTGATTCTGGTGTGAGGTTAGTTGGTTGAAGAGATTTAGGGCAGCCAACAGGAGCAAAGCAAGGTAAAGACTGAGGAGGAAGCATGGAGGTGCCGTATAAGTTTACTGACTGGAACAGCAGAACTACTATGGGAAGCTGTAAAATCTGAGACAGAGAGAAAACAAAAACTATAAAAATAAACCTTACATTAATGTGTGAAGTATCAGCATGACACTATACATCAGCCACAGCAACACATGTCACTTCTTTGCTAGGAACAAGTTCCCTCTCACCTTGCACTAGACAATGCTGCATGGGCAGGGGTGTGTGTACACTCACTTATTCTTCCCACTGACACCTTTCTACAAAGCGCTGTTCCCCTAACAAACTTCAGTTAGTTGATCTTAGGGCCACAGCAGAAAGAGCAGGGCTAAGGGGACCAGCAGACTGGATGCTGTCTGTCCAAGGCTGCATGGATACAGTGTGAGATGAGTTACACAGCCTCAAGACTGAAGAGAGCAGTATATGCAGCTGCAAAGATGCTCAAATCCTCACGTGCTTGCCGCTCCAGCTTTCTGCTGCATGCGCCTACAATCAGCCCTACCCAGAAACAATCCCTACCACCAGAGCAGTTACCTGGTAACAGTGGTAACCCCAGTAGGACCTTTTATGATGCAGTGGGAATGGCTGGATGCTGAGTTAGGGCTTTGCATTCAGTGCTGCACAGTGCACATCTAAAACAGCACATGGCAATAGCTTGGCATTTCACATGACACGGCACGGTCTGGCACAGTTTAAAAAAAATATATATATATATAAGCAGAGTACTTTTGACAGTAACAGTATTAGGGCTGAATGTGTGTGTTCCCCATGTCAAATCAGCAGTCTGGTATGACTCTTGGGCCCCTCAACAGAAACTGGGCCCTGGGCAGCTGCCCCTTTTGCCCTGTGTTAAAGACGGTCCTGCACCTGATAGCTGTTGTGCCACCTGGGAACTACAGTTCCCAGCATGCTGTGTTGGTGGACACGTGTTAAAGGAAGCAGGAAAAGTCTTTGTACCTTTTTGATGGTGTCTTATTTGGAATTTTTAATGCTATATTTAAGTCTATGGGAGAATATGTTAACGCAGTTACGATATTTTATCTTCGGCTTTTTGCCTGCGCCGAGTTAGCGCAGAAACTAAAACTTTTTACTTTTAACTTTTAATACACGCGGTACCCAATGCGCACAAAAAAACAAAGCCAAGCACAAATAACCCACAATTTCCACTTTAAATCTAGCTCTTAGTATCTTGTGTGTTGTAGATAAAGTGTCCCTTTTTTCAGATCTGGTCACCCTAGGCTACATACATGTCTCTTGTCATTGGCTGACTAGATGTGTTGAGCTAGCTCCCAGTAGTGCATTGCTCTCCTTCAACAAAGGAGACCAAGAGAATGAGGCAAATTTGATAATAGAAGTAAACAGTGTTTAAAATTGCATGCCGAATCATGAATAAATATTTTGGGTTTCATGTCCCTTTAAGTAAACAACATTTGTCATCAACTGGTTATTTTTATGCAGCCTTGTCCTTAGAGCCTGCACAAGTCATAGTGTCAATGTTAAGAGACAAATATTCATTGCAACCTTATGATTATGATGTTTGTTCTGTAATTTAATGTGAGGTTCATGGTGATTTGGCTCCACTGAATCAACATCTTATCATCAAATGCATATTAATAAAAGTAATTTAATCTTGTTGAATAGAATGATCAAAGGCAATTTCAGTCCTTGTGTACACTCTGCTAGTAAGAACACAAAGCTTTTAATGTTATTTAATGTAATTTAATGAATCAAAAGAAAGTGTTATTGTTAGAGGGAATGTATGACATTCTCTGTAAAAAATAAAATAAAATATAAAAAGGACTGTCTTAAAGGGGCAGAATGGTCAGAATTGTATGCCATTGAAATAGTTATAACAAGTACTGGAAGCATTTTTTTTCAATACAAGGATATTGCAAAATATGTCTATTCAAAATTGAAATGCACATTTCAATTTAGACCATTGTATTCCTTTAATTTGCTAAAAGCTAGGTGTTTGATGAGTATTTTGGCAGTGGCACTGTGATTGCATGTCAGTACAAGTATGTGAACAACTGTCCTGCGTCCTTCGTGACTGTCACGGTATCCTGGTTTTAAGGGGCTGGCAGAGTCCCACCCACAGCCCACCCAGACACATCTGCCACCCCCGCCCCTCTGTGTGGACGCCACTAACAAAATGCGGGTATGCAGTTGACTACCAGCTCTTTAACCTACCCCATCCCAGAAAGCATCCGGCAAATATTGGGAGGTATGTGTGAAGGTGCCAGTTGTGTACATGTGAGTGTAAATGCATGAATGTGAATGAATGGGTGACTGTGTCAGATTCTGAGAGTATTTACCAGTATACATAGTAACATAGTAACAGAGTGGACGAGGTTGAAAAAAGACAGAAGTCCATCAAGTTCAACCTATACAAATCTTAATATATTAACCATAAATCTCCAGTTGAGCTTAAATTAATCCTATTGAAAAGGTGACCCATTTAACACCAGCAATCATTTCCCCCAAATTCTGTTTCTAGCCAGAAATGTATCAAAACCATTTTTTTAAATCTACCTAAGGTGTTGGCCTTTACTACCTCCTTAGGTAATGAGTTCCACAATTTTATTGCTCTTACAGTGAAAAAATGTTTACGTTGCTAGAGATTAAATCTCCTTTTCTCCAGCCTTAAATTGTGACTACTTGTCATTAACAATTCTTTTGGAATAAAAAGAGCTTCCGCCATCTCTGTATATGGGCCAAAATTCTCATTCTGACATACAAAGCCCTCAACTGCACTGCTCCCCCCTATATCTCAGACCTTGTCTCCAGATACTCTCCCTCCCATCCCCTTCGCTCTGCTCACAACCTCCTACTCTCCTCCTCTCTTGTCACCTCATCACACTCCCGTTTACAGGACTTCTACAGACTGGCTCCCATCTTGTGGAACTCTTTGCCTCGCTCCACAAGACTCTCTTCTAGTTTTAAAAGCTTCAAGTGCTTCCTAAAGACTCTACTGTTCAGGGATGCATACAACCTATGCTAACCTTTCTTTATACCAATTCCTCTCCTCCATTGCTATCTCCTGAACCCCCTTAGCATGTAAGCCTAAGAGTCCAGCTGTTTGTAGATCACCTTCTTAAGAGCTGACTACAACAGTGCAACTCTTGGCAGGGCCCTCTACCCATTTGATCCCTATAATTGTTTTGTTGTACTCCGCCTTTGTTTATAGCGCTGTGGAATATGTTGGAGCTCTACAAATAACCAATAATAATAATAATAAAATGGGCCTTGAATATTTTTATATAAAGTAATCATGTCACCTCTTAAGCACAATTTTTTCTAGAGAAAACAGACTCAGTTTGGCTAGCCGCTGCTCATAGCATTCCCCTTATTATTTTTGTGTCCCTTCTCTGAACTTTTTGTAAGTCTGCAATGTATTTTTTTATATTGGTCCTCAGAACTGCACTCCATACTTAAGGTGAGGTCTTACCAGGGATTTATATAGTGACAGAATTATTCTTTCCTCCCTTGCATCAATGCCTCTTTTAATACATGCTGGTATCTTATTAGCCTTAGAAGCCACTGCCCTGTATTGTGCAAACATCTTTAGCTTGTTATCTATTACTACTCCCAAATCCCTTTCCTCCTCTGTTATGCGAAGTCTAGTTCCATTTAAGCTGTTGCCTGCCTATTCTTACTTCCAAAATGTAGAACTTTGCATTTTCCGGTATTAAATCTCATTTTCCATTTTCCTGCCCATTTCCATTTACCTGCATCATAAATAAAAAAATATTAAAAATAACAGGACCCAGTACTGATCCCTGGGAGACTCCACTGATTACCTTTGTCCAATCTGTGTATGATCCATTTACTACTACTCGTTGCTCCCTGTCTTTTATCCAGTTGTTTATCAATGAGCTAAAATTTTCAGCTGTTCCCAGTCCCTTCATTTTGTACATTAAAAAGTGAAAGAAAACAGAAATTGAGCTGCATGGGTTCCAAATAAAAATCCTAATAAATAAAAATCGCTTACCCATTAAGGAAATATGGAATATGAAATGTGGGATACATTCATCCGTATTTGAAAAGCTAAATGTCCTATTCCTGATTCAGGCCCAATAGGATTGCATAACACTTGTGATCGCTTTTTCTGGGACAGATGATTTGATGCCTTATTTTAACACATATGTGATAAATGGCATATATTTATTTATTTAATAGGTTGAAAAGGGGTGTGTATATTGCTTATCATTTGTGATATGTCAGTGAAAGGCTTTATCAATAGATGGTTTGCTACAAACATTATATGCCTGATGAAACGGCTCATTCAGCCGAGAAATGCATTGTGGATGTGTTTAAGAGTGATATGCTACTCCCTTATTTATTATTATACTGTACATAGTTTTTAATAAATGCTTTTACTAACAACTACTGCATGGCTATATTGACCTATTATATGGCATTAGAAAAGCAGGGGCTATTTCGCCCATTCCAGAGGGCAGTGAGCTGGGACACTGTGAGTTCTCAGTCAGCTACTACTAAGCCCATTTGGGTGCTGCCACATCTGTAAGTATAATGGCCCCACTGAGCTTTGAATTAAGTCTGGTGTTTGACTCTATTACACTAGGATGTGCCTACGGTTTGTGTTTTACTTTGTTACATTCCTTATATATTTTGAAAGTTGAGTCTGTACTATTTTCTTTGAATAATTTAAACGCTATACATTTTTTTTTTTACGTTCCTCGTAACACATTTTTTATTTAGCCCCATTGGATTGGATTTATTTCTTTTTTTTATAACCATGTGGTATATGTTGATGAGTATATTTATTTAACAACATTTTAAATTGTATCCATTTATCTTCTGAATTTGTGTTAGAGAAAAATATTTATACATATAAACACATAAAATACATATTTACACACTTATATACATATATACAAAGTTCCAAGAGCAGGGTACAGCCATGTATATAACAGGATAAACTTTTCAAAGTGAACGTAGACCAATGGGGTCCTGCAACTGCCCTTTAATATAGAATCAAAATCATAGAAGGAGTCCCAGCACTATTTTATCCAAAATACTTCTTTATTGGTTTAAAAGGAAGCCAGCAAACAGCAGCGACGTTTCGGGCCTACATAGCATAGCATGAGTAAGGGCTATGTAGGCCAAAACGTCACTGCTGTTTGCTGGCTTCCTTTTAAACCAATAAAGAAGTATTTTGGATAAAACAGTGCTGGGACCATTTCTATGATTTTGATTCTACATATATACAAATGCATTGGAGCCCTTTGCAGTCAAGTAGATGAAAACATGTAAAAACATATATATGCAATATTCATTTTTAATAAAAGGTTATATTGTGTATTTACTGTAAATATTTCACATTCCAATGTTCTGCACATAGCAGAATATGTTCTATGTATTATAAATAGATATTCCTATATATATATATATATATAAGTTTATTTAATAGTCACAATGTGGGTGGGTGGGCGGCAGATTAAGGGTTCATGTGTTTTATATAGTATTTGCGATGCTGGGGATGGCGGTTCAGGGGTTAATAGGCAGTTTATGGGTGTTAGTGTACTTTGTAACAGTTTAGTTATGAGTTTTGTGAAACATTTTTTTTTACACAAAATCCATAACTACTGCTCTCAGATGGCGGTATGGATCATGTCGGTATAGGCTGTAACGCAAAAGCATTTTAGCTGGACCGCACAACCTGTAATACCGGCGCTATGAAAATCCCACACTCAAACGTCAGTTTTTTCAGCGGTATAGCTGTACCGCAAAACTCGTAATCAAGCCGATAATTTTTTTAAATACATATACAAATTATTCTCAAGCTAATCTTTGCTCTGAATACATCATTCAAGCAATGATTTATTTGTGGCTAGATTATGAGTGGCCTGCTGACTGTAGAGTGCAAGCAATATTGATTTATTTCGGATTTTTGCGTGCAATGGAAATAGTGTGCGTATTACGAGTTAAAAGAAAACCTTGCATCAGATTAGCGCGATTTGACAGCTTGTGTAAACGGTAGGGGAAGAAGCATAAAACACAACATAAATTCATGTAAATATACAGTTAAACTCATATAAACATTGTTTGATAAAACATTATTTTTAAAAAATAATAAAAAAGTTATAAGGGATCAAAGATAGATGCTATAAGGAGTTTGAAAAAAAGTTCTGCAAAAGGCTTTAACCTATATATTATATGCATACATGCACATAAATATACATATATATATATATATATATATATATATATATATATATATATATATGTGTGTGTATACAGATGTATTTATGCATTTATATCATGGGTGAAGTCCAGTGGGAACGCATGGGAACGGAGTTCCTTCACTATTTTTTATTTACTATTTTTTTTTTGCAGGTGAGAGAACAGAAACGCTTCAGTAAACACTGCTGCTGCTGGTGGGAGGAGCAGGAGCACAGTCTGGTTAGAGGGATAGTGAGATCCTCTAGTAGTGGGCAGTAACACTTCTTACAATACACTAATTGCAAACCTGTCAGTGATCCTGCTGTATGATCACCCTGCACTGTGTGGCACACATGGTGCTTACATTTATGTGTGGCTTGCTCTGGGGTTATTTAGTTCCCCTCAGCAGAAATAGGACTATTACACCTTAAGTGGGTGAGGCAATTTGACAGAGATGAGTCTGGAGTTGCTGTCAGACTCATAACAGATATGTACACACATTTATACATATATATGTGCATTGGAGCCCTTTGCAGTCAAATACCTGAAAACATGAAAAATAATTCTATGTATTTACTGTAAATATTTCAAATTCCAATGTTCTTCACGTAGAGGAATATGTTTTAAGTATTTTAAAATATATATTTTATCTATATATTTGTATTCTATATTATATACTGTAAATGTAACCTATATATAATCATATGGAAGAATACGTAAACATGGTCGCAGTTTGCATGCATAGGGTTTTGCTCTTGCACTAAGTTTTTACTTTCAACTTGTAATACAAGAGCAACCCAAAGCTCGCAATAAGGCTCAGTCTAGTGAAGTTAAAGGGACACTCAAGTCAACTCAGATAGAACATGCAATTTTAAACAACTTTCCCATTTACTTCCATTAATAAAATATTTTATATTAACACTTTTTAAGTCAACAGTTCCAACTAAGCATGTGCAAAAGTTCACAGAATATATGTATATGTATTTGTGATTGGCTGATGGCTGTCACATGATGCAGTGGGAGTGGAAATATACATAGCTTTGAAATTTGTCATAAAAAAATCTACTACTCATTTAAAATTCAGACTAAGTTCTGTTTTATCGTTATCAGGCATTTGTTGATTATGCAAATCTACTGTATTTACTGGTCCTTTAATGAGTGAGTGGGAGCACTAATTTGTAATCTAGCCTAGTTTTTAATGTCCTTTTAAAATGTATTCTTTATTGAAAAAAAAAAATGAATACAAATCCATATACCGAGAAACTGCAGGTAACAAGAAAGATTAAAACTCCAACAGGCTCAGCTGATGAGTTTCTACAAAAAAAAAAATCCAAGCTGTTAAAGGACTACAATGTTGTTAACCCTCTTTTAAAATACACCCACACGAGGTTATTGGTTATAACAAATTATATAACCTATAGTGAGTTAAGTTTAACCCTCATAGCTTTTGATACATCCAGTAAATTTATATTTCAAATACCAAAAAGATATTCTCTGCAAAAAGGAGTGATATCCAAAAACAATTAATCTAGCAGACATTAAACTGTTTGATCGCTCTCACTAAATATTAAGTCCAAATCAACCATAATATATATATACATAACAAAAGAATTCGGGAAAGTGGTGATTGTGAAAAACACAGGCACCACTGGAAGGCGCTAGAAATCTTAATACAATGATAGAGCTGCTGTATGTGTGCAAGTAAAGAGTGGCAGGGTGGACCCTCAGCCCCGTCTCTCAATATAGAGGTATATGCAAAACAAGATTAGTGCAAACTTGACAGCGCTAAACCAGATACAAAATACATATATCTATAAAAATATATTTTCAGTTAATAATATATATATGCTTGATTCAGAGAGGATCTCTGAAAATATCTGAAAATATCTTTCTATCTCTGTAATTCAGCCTGACAGGTTAGAAAGTTAAAAAGGCACAGAGAAATAATACAGATTTTAACGAGTCACAAAAGGTAGCCACAATTTAGAAGAAATAAATTTGTAATATACAAAAATGAAGAAACAGAATGCAAAGAGGGATATGTATTGGACACAGTTCTTAATGTTCAGTCCAGCATCCAGAGCAGTTAAAAATGGTTAAAGGCACAATGTATCCCAAAATAGGCTTTGTATTCTACTTACAGCCATGCCCCTCAATCATATGAGGTAAGTAGTTGGCAGGTTGTCGGACAGGATCGTGGCTGTTTCAGAATTACGCCCACTTGGTAGCTCAAAGCCCTCTGTCTGGTGTAGGACCTTAGATTATCCTTGGAGCTTGTGTGTGTCACAAAGTTGTCCCACTCATCCGTTTATGGCAGAACATGTAGGATAGTAGAAAGATAATATAGCGTAACTCCGTTTTAGGATAACACTTTTTATTTAAGTACACAGTACTACTTACAAATGTATACCTCAGTCACTATGAGGTATCACACAGGCGTATATTTAAAAAAATTATCAGTGTATCGAAGGTACTTCAATTCTCCACGTTAAGATACAAAGTCCTTCAATAAATGGTGGCATATATCAGTGTATAAAAGGTACTTCAGTTCTCTATCGGCTAGATTTAGAGTTTAAAATAACTCTGGTATTGAGAGTCCACAGAATGGCTGCGTTAGGCTCCAAAAAAGGAGCGTAGAGCATATTTAACGCAACTGCAACTCTCAATACCAGAGTTGCTTACGGACGCGGCCAGCCTCAAAAACGTGCTCGTGCACGATTCCCCCATAGGAAACAATGGGGCTGTTTGAGCTGAAAAAAACCCTAACACCTGCAAAAAAGCCGCGTTCAGCTCCTAACGCAGCCCCATTGTTTGCTATGGGGAAACACTTCCTACGTCTGCACCTAACACCTTATATATATAATATATAATATAATTTAAATCTAACGAAATTAATTAACTCTTCTTAAATAAATTATTCCTATTTAAAGCTAAATACTTACCTGTAAAATAAATCCTAATATAGCTACAATATAAATTATAATTATATTATAGCTATTTTAGGATTAATATTTATTTTACAGGTAACTTTGTATTTATTTTAACCAGGTACAATAGCTATTAAATAGTTAAGAACTATTTAATAGCTAAAATAGTTAAAATAATTACAAATTTACCTGTAAAATAAATCCTAACCTAAGTTACAATTAAACCTAACACTACACTATCAATAAATAAATTAAATACAATTCCTACAAATAACTACAATGAAATAAACTAACTAAAGTACAAAAAATAAAAAAGAACTAAGTTACAAAAAATAAAAAAATATTTACAAACATAAGAAAAATATTACAACAATTTTAAACTAATTACACCTACTCTAAGCCCCCTAATAAAATAACAAAGCCCCCCAAAATAACAAAATGCCCTACCCTATTCTAAATTACTAAAGTTCAAAGCTCTTTTACCTTACCAGCCCTGAACAGGGCCCTTTGCGGGGCATGCCCCAAGAAGTTCAGCTCTTTTGCCTGTAAAAAAAACCATACAATACCCCCCCCCAACATTACAACCCACCACCCACATACCCCTAATCTAAACCAATCCCCCCTTAAATAAACCTAACACTAAGCCCCTGAAGATCTTCCTACCTTATCTTCACCATACCAGGTTCACCGATCCATCCTGAAGAGCTCCTCCGATGTCCTGATCCAAGCCCAAGCGGGGGGCTGAAGAGGTCCATGATCCGGCTGAAGTCTTCATCCAAGCGGGAGCTGAAGAGGTCCATGATCCGGATGAAGTCTTCATCCAAGCGGGAGCTGAAGAGGTCCATGATCCGGATGAAGTCTTCTATCAACGGCATCTTCAATCTTCTTTCTTCGGGAGCCATCATCTTCCATACGACGCGGAACATCCTCTTCTCCCAATGCCTACTAGCCGAATGACGGTTCCTTTAAATGACGTCATCCAAGATGGCGTCCCTCGAATTCCGATTGGCTGATAGGATTCTATCAGCCAATCGGAATTAAGGTAGGAATATTCTGATTGGCTGATGGAATCAGCCAATCAGAATCAAGTTCAATCTGATTGGCTGATTCGATCAGCCAATCAGATTGAGCTCGCATTCTATTGGCTGTTCCGATCAGCCAATAGAATGCAAGCTCAATCTGATTGGCTGATCGGATCAGCCAATCGGATTGAACTTGATTCTGATTGGCTGATTCCATCAGCCAATCCGAATATTCCTACCTTAATTCCGATTGGCTGATAGAATCCTATCAGCCAATCGGAATTCGAGGGACGCCATCTTGGATGACGTCATTTAAAGGAACCGTCATTCGGCTAGTAGGCGTCGGGAGAAGAGGATGTTCCGCGTCGGATGGAAGATGATGGCTCCCGAAGAAAAAAAATTGAAGATGCCGTTGATAGAAGACTTCATCCGGATCATGGACCTCTTCAGCTCCCGCTTGGATGAAGACTTCAGCCGGATCATGGACATTTTCAGCCCCCCGCTTGGGCTTGGATCAGGACATCGGAGGAGCTCTTCAGGACGGATCAGTGAACCTGGTATGGTGAAGATAAGGTAGGAAGATCTTCAGGGGCTTAGTGTTAGGTTTATTTAAGGGGGGTTTGGGTTAGATTAGGGGTATGTGGGTTGTAATGTTGGGGGGGTATTGTATGTTTTTTTTTACAGGCAAAAGAGCTAAACTTCTTGGGGCATGCCCCGCAAAGGGCCCTGTTCAGGGCTGGTAAGGTAAAAGAGCTTTGAACTTTAGTAATTTAGAATAGGGTAGGGCATTTTGTTATTTTGGGGGGCTTTGTTATTTTATTAGGGGGCTTAGAGTAGGTGTAATTAGTTTAAAATTGTTGTAATATTTTTCTTATGTTTGTAAATATTTTTTTATTTTTTGTAACTTAGTTCTTTTTTATTTTTTGTACTTTAGTTAGTTTATTTCATTGTAGTTATTTGTAGGAATTGTATTTAATTTATTTATTGATAGTGTAGTGTTAGGTTTAATTGTAACTTAGGTTAGGATTTATTTTACAGGTAAATTTGTAATTATTTTAACTATTTTAGCTATTAAATAGTTCTTAACTATTTAATAGCTATTGTACCTGGTTAAAATAAATACAAAGTTACCTGTAAAATAAATATTAATCCTAAAATAGCTATAATATAATTATAATTTATATTGTAGCTATATTAGGATTTATTTTACAGGTAAGTATTTAGCTTTAAATAGGAATAATTTATTTAAGAAGAGTTAATTAATTTCGTTAGATTTAAATTATATTTAATTTAGGGGGGTGTTAGTGTTAGGGTTAGACTTAGCTTTAGGGGTTAATACATTTATTAGAATAGCGGTGAGCTCCGCTCGGCAGATTAGGGGTTAATAAGTGTAGACAGGTGGAGGCGACGTTGAGGGCGGCAGATTAGGGGTTAATAAATATAATATAGGGGTCGGCGGTGTTAGGGGCAGCAGATTAGGGGTACATAGCTATAATGTAGGTGGCGGCGCTTTGCGGTCGGCAGATTAGGGGTTAATTATTGTAGGTAGCTGGCGACGACGTTGTGGGGGGCAGGTTAGGGGTTAATAAATATAATACAGGGGTCGGCCGTGTTAGGGGCAGCAGATTAGGGGTACATAAGTATAACGTAGGTGGCGGTCGGCAGATTAGGGGTTAAAAAAATTTAATCGAGTGGCGGCGATGTGGGGGGACCTCGGTTTAGGGGTACATAGGTAGTTTATGGGTGTTAGTGTACTTTAGAGTACAGTAGTTAAGAGCTTTATGAACCGGCGTTAGCCCAGAAAGCTCTTAACTACTGACTTTTTTCTGCGGCTGGAGTTTTGTCGTTAGATTTCTAACGCTCACTTCAGCCACGACTCTAAATACTGGAGTTAGAAAGATCCCATTGAAAAGATAGGATACGCAAATGACGTAAGGGGATCTGCGGTATGGAAAAGTCGCGGCTGAAAAGTGAGCGTTAGACCCTTTTTTGAGTGACTCCAAATACCGGCGGTAGCCTAAAACCAGCGTTAGGAGCCTCTAACGCTGGTTTTCACGGCTACCGCCAAACTCCAAATCTAGGCCTAAGTAAAGATAGAAATTCCTTCAATAATAGGTGGCATGTAAAACAAGCTTTCAACGGGAAAAGAGCGGTGCTATAATGGGAAATAGCGTATATAGCAAGCTATAGATAAAAACAATGTTGCAAACTAAAAACATTTAAAAACACCTTTTATACACTGATATATGCCACCAATTATTGAAGGACTTTGTATCTTAACGTGGAGAATTGAAGTACCTTCGATATATTGATAATTTTTAAATATACGCCTGTGTGATACCTCATAGTGACTGAGGTATACATTTGTAAGTAGTACTGTGTACTTAAATAAAAAGTGTTATCCTAAAACGGAGTTACGCTATATTATCTTTCTACTATCCTACATGTTCTGCCATAAACGGATGAGTGGGACAACTTTGTGACACACATAAGCTCCAAGGATAATCTAAGGTCCTACACCAGACAGAGGGCTTCGAGTTACCAAGTTGGCGGAATTCTGAAACAGCCACGATCCTGTCCGACAACGTGCCGACTACTTACCTCATATGATTGAAGGGCATGGCTGTAAGTAGAATATAAAGCCTATTTTGGGATACATTGTGCCTTTAACCATTTTTAACTGCTCTGGATGCTGGACTGAACATTAGGAACTGTGTGCAATACATATCCCTCTTTGGATTCTGATTCTTCATTTTTGTATATTACAAATTTATTTCTTCTAAATTGTGGCTAACGTTTGTGACTCGTTAAAATCGGTAAAATATGTATTATTTCTCTGTGCCTTTTTAACTTTTTAACCTGTCAGGCTGAATTACAGAGATAGAAAGATATTTTCAGAGATCCTCTCTGAATCAAGTATATATATATATATATATATATATATATATATATATATATTATTAACTGAAAATATATTTTTATAGATATATTTATTTTGTATCTGGTTTACTGCTGTTAAGTTTGCACTAATCTTGTTTTGCATATATATATATACATACATAAAATCCGCCATCTATGTGATATATACATCCACTCTTATCTCTCTAATAGGTCCTTTTCTGTCTCCTTTGCTGGCGACTCCTCCTCTCCATTGCCTCTGTCTGTTGGAGTACCTCAAGGCTCTGTTCTGGGTCCTCTACTCTTCTCTATTTATACATCCTCACTGGGTAAACTTATCAGTAGCTATGGCTTCAACTACCACCTCTATGCTGATGATACTCAGATTTATCTATCCACCCCTTCAATCTCTCCTTCTGTCCTTTCTCACATCAGTGTCTGCTTATCTGGCATTTCTTCTTGGATGGCCTCTCACCACCTAAAAATCAATATGTCCAAGACTGAGCTCCTTCTAATCCCCCCCTCTAATTCTACCCCGGTTCCTAACTTTTCAATCACTGTTGGTGACACCACTATCTCCCCATCACCCCAAGTCCGCTGCCTTGGAGTTACACTTGACTCCAATCTGTCCTTCATACCCCACATCCAATTGCTTTCTTCCTCCTGTTGCAACCACCTACGCAATATCTCCAAACTTCGTCCGTTTCTGAGTGCTGAAACTACTAAACAGCTAATCAACTCCCTGGTAATCTCCCGGCTTGACTACTGTAATAACTAGGGTTGCACTGATACCATTTTTTTATGACTGAGTACAAGTACCGATACTTGTTTTCAAATACTCGTTGATACCAATTACCGATACTTTTTTTTTAATGTCATGTGACAGTTAACCAAACACAATACAGACTAATTATTTAAGATTCCTTCTTTATAATTATAAAGGACTGTAATTCAAAAGACATTATGAAATAATAAAAAAGTTCACTGAACATGTTTATAAATAAAAAAATATTACAATAAAATATTAAATTTAAAGGGGTGATACAATTGGGTTGTAGGGCTGAATATAACATCAATCTGACATTTGTATGGAGGTTTGACTCTAAGTTGAACAGTCTGTTTATTAACTGCCCAGTACTTCAGGGGTTTGTCTGAACGGGGTACAGTGATCTCTCCTACAATAATACAAATAACAGCAATTTGTATTGGCAGAACAGTAGTAGCATATGAGTAGGAAGTGGAGGTATCGGTTTAAGTATCGGTGCATTTGCACGAGTACAAGTACTCATGCAAATACTTGGTATCGGTACCGATACCGATACTAGTATCAGTATCGGTGCCTCCCTAGTAATAACCTACTAACTGGCCTCCCTCTCTCCTGCCTCTCCCCTCTTCAATCCATCCTAAATGCCTCTGCTAGGCTAATCGAGCCCCCCCCTACCTGTCCTCACTCATCAACATACAGTATATACTCCAGCCCGCCCCCTAAGATCCAACAATGACCTGCTCCTTGCATCTTCTACCATCACCTCCTCCCATGCTAGGTTACAGGACTTCTCTCGTGCGGCACCAACCATCTGGAATGCACTTCCTAGAGCTGTCAGACTCTCCCCTAACCTTTCCTCCTTTAAACACTCCCTAAAGACCTTTCTGTTCATGGAAGCTTATCTCCAAATCAGTAACAAATGAATTCCACTTGCCTAATTGCTGCCCCCATCTAACTCCACACTAACATCATTCTCACCTGTGCAGTCCCCACCTCCTGTTTCCCACCCTCCTACCCATCTAGATTGTAAGTTCCCACGGGAACAGGGCCCTCAATTCCCCCTGTATTTGTTTGTTAAACTTTGTCTGTTGTCTTTTAAATTGAATTGTACTGTACTTTTATCTTTGTACCCATGGACAGCGCTGCGGAATCTGTTGGCTCTTTATAAATAAAGAATAATAATAATGATAATATATAATAAAGCACAAGAATATATAAAGTATATGAAGAAAGTTCCAAATTCTTTAAATACACTGTGAAACAGTGAATTCAGCAAACACATGTATATGTTTTTATATAAGTAATCTAAAAGCTTTTTATAATAGTATCTTACAAAACTCATAATCACTGCTACTTACAGGACTGCGTATCACTATAAGAGAGTGTATAGGAATTGCAAAATGAGGCAAAATAAAGCAACAGTAAAAAAACAGTAAAAAACATCATATAACATAGAATGATCAACCCGAGTAGATTAATTAACCGATTCTTACTAAAGATTGTAAATATTCAAAGATAAAGTGCAGAATTTAAGCCAAAAGAAACCCTACTTTGGCGTTTAAAAATCCAGTAAACCTCACACTTAGCCAGTTCTCACAGACACGCTCCAAAATCTAATGGAAAGCTTTCCCAGAAGAGGCTGTTTTAAATTGTGGCCAACACCCTTGAAACTGTGTTAAGGAGCGCTGACACCACATCTGCAAAATGGGAAAATATTGCACGGCCTAGCACAGTGGTTCCTAAAGATTTTCAGACTGTGGCACACTTGGCAATACATATTTCAGCTGCTGCACTCCTTTGTTCTTAATGTTTGGCTCATGTAATTAACTATTAATATATGGTGATTTACAGTGTACACTATATTGACTATATTCAAATTCTATTACAATATATATTATTATGTTGTATTTATATATTTATATAAATTTTGATAGTAATACATGACAAAAAAATTGGACAGGGATGAACGTTTAATGCCAAAATGTCTTTTTTAAAGGACCACTCAAATGCAGTAAAATTGTATAATTAACAAGTACATAATAAAAAGACAATGATTTGAAACCTACTCTGAATTTCAAATAAAAAGATTTTTTTCTGACAAATTAATTTTTTTTCCGGCCCCCTGTATCATGTGACAGATATCAGCCAATCACAGACTAGTTTACGTATGCCCTGTGAGCTCAGTAGGATCTTGTTCCCCAGAAAGTGTCAATATATAAAGACTGTGCAAAATTTGATAATGGAAGTAAATGGGAAAGTGTCTTAAAACTGCTGCTCTATCTGAATCCTAAAAGTTTGTTTTGACTTGAGTGTCCCTTTAACTTTCTTGGTACCATGGACTTACTCTAAGTTTCTTAAACATTTGAGTGTTTTTTTACACCTTTCACTTTTATTCTCATTCTTTCTCCCCACAATTGGTGCTGGAGAGCTGTGCTGGGCTTTGTTGATCATATTTTTCACTCATAATGTGGCACTGAGGGAAAATCATATAATGTGAGCTATGGATCTGTGATTGCACTTTTAGTGTGTGTGTGTTCAAATAGTGTCTGGTAATTCTAGTGCGTTCTTATATTACTCTACCCAGAAGTTCATCAAGCAAGTACAGTACCTGGGCAATCAGGATAGAATGTTGAGTTATAATTATCTTGGGTAACATGACTGTTATCTAATTGTTGTGCATAAGGCTGGGTTAACCTTAAACCTAATCTTAAATTTATTCCTAATCTAAACCATTACCCTAACTCTTATCTATGGCAATGGTTACAGTGACATCCTAGCAGTAGCAATTCTGGCTCATCAAAATAACTACAGCAGTGTTTATGGCTTCTGTATTTGTGACAACAACATTCTCTTGGTGCAAATGTGTTAGGCTATGAGTCCGAATTATCAAATGTCTGTCGGACCTGATCCGACAGTGCGGATCAGGTCCGACAGACATCGCTGAATGCGGAGAGCAATACGCTCTCCATATTCAGCATTGCACCAGCAGCTCACAAGAGCTGCTAGTGCAACGCCACCCCCTGCAGACTCGCAGCCAATGGGCTGCCAGCAGAGAGGTGTCAATCAACCCGATCGTACTCGATCGGGTTGAATTGTGGAGATTCTTGTCCGCCTGCTCAGAGCAGGCAGACAGGGTTATGGAGCAGCGGTCTTCAGAGTCGCAAGAAACATGGACCCTCAAGCTCCATACGGAGCTTGATAAATGGGCCTCTATGGAGCCAATTTAACAATGGTCTGTTGGACCTGATCCGACAGTGCGGATCAGGTCCGACAGACCTCGCTGAATGTGGAGAGCAATACGCTTGCTGTATTTAGCATTGCACCAGCAGCTCTTGTGAGCTGTTGGTGCCATGCCGCCTCCTGCAGACTCGCGGCCAATCGGCTGCCAGCAGGGGGTTGTCAATCAACCCAATTGTACTCCATCGGGTTGATTTGTGTCGATTCCTGCTCAGTGCAGGCGAACAGGTTTATGGAGCAGCAGTCTTTAGACCGCTGCTTCATAACTGTTTTTTCTGGCGCTTGATAAATGGGCCCCTATGTCTCTACTAAGTATACACTGATTATGGTATCTGATGTTTATTTGGCACACAATGAGTTAATGACTGCTTGGATGTGGGTTGATCAACAGCTGTGAATGTAACTAAAAACTATAAACAAAGTAAATTAAAGATAGTCGATTTTTAACTAAGCACTATGTGATGTAAAACACAACAGATAGAGGGACACTCTAGAAAATCCTTCCATACGTTAATACAATAGCAAAACGTTGCTGATTTTACACAACTGAATAAAGTGCTGGGTTCTTATAGGTAAGACATAAAAAAAAGAAATTCATTACAAAGTTAAATATTGGCCTTTTTAAGAACATTGGTTAAAGAACAGCTAGAAGGCAATTGTTATAAACTGAAAATCTTGTGCTTGAAAAATAGTACTGTGCCCAGTTCTTTGTTTATTAACAATTTAGAACACAAAATCCCTGTCTTCACTGTTGTTGATTGGACATAATTATGTGAGGATTTACTTAAAGGGACAGCAAATTCAAAATCAAACTTTCATGATTCAGATAGAGCATGCAATTGTACAGAAATTTTAAACTTTAAATAAATAATTTACTGCCATTATCAAATTGTGCACAATAGTTTTATAAGCACACTTTTTGAAGTACCAGCTCCTACTGAGCAGTTACAAGAATTCAGGGTATATACCGTTATGAGTCTGTAGTTGGCTGATAGCTGTCATATGATACAAGGCAAAGAAAAATTAAAGAAAACTTTGAAATTTAAAGTCAGTGTTCCAGCCTTGTCTTCTTATTATAAAAAAATGTTGGTTATAGAATTCTACTTAATGGTCCTGTATTTTATGGAATATTATATTATTTTTGAGCTAAAATGGAATACATTTTGTTAACAAATGGCTTCAATACAGTTAGGGCCAGAGTACGAGTGGAGTGCAAAATTGTGCTTACTCAAGTGCGATATTTGCGCTCCACTCGTAATACTAGCGCACACAAGGAGGTCTCATTTGCATTGCTAGGAAGCTATACCCTCATTAAGATATATAATATCAGGGAGGGCAAAATGCAATGTGTGACATAGAAAAGCATCTCAGAACTTTTATACAATTTAAAACATGTAATTTCCCCATTAATATACTAAGGGTTTGTTTAACAGGGGCTAATACACAGGGCCATTCATGTGCTGGAACTGGAATTCACAGAACATACAAAAAATACAGATTTACTGGGGCATTTCTGTGTCTATTAACCCCCTGCCCACAATCACTGCTGCAGCAAAGATCTAAAATTACTATTTACCCCATAAAATGCCACTTGCCTGTGAGACTGTCACTAGTGGTTTAGCACAAGTAAAAAATAAAAACAATTCCTTAGTATATCTACATATATTGTTTTCCATCCAGCAGCCCCAACACAGCAGTAAGCAGGTTAAACACATTATTATTATGTTATATATCAATGTCAGGCTATGTAACATCTATATAAACTAGTGTTCTTTATAGTGTCCTGCTATACAGACGCTGAAGGGTTATTAATTTAACCCTTGCTTGGTTTGGTACTGTAAAGTTATTCTTCCTATTCCAATTATGTGCTTGAAAGTAAGGGAGGTGATGAGTCTAATATATAGTTATATTTGGAGTGTGATCCGCTCCTTTGACTGTGTGTGTATATCACACGCATGCACACACTTTTTTTATATATAAAACCTGGCACATTCCCTCAGAGCAGACTGTGTGCTAAATCCACTATGGATTAACCAAAATTTTACACACATATTAAAAAAGAAATTCATTGACACTCACAAAAAGCAGCACATGCTAAAAACATCAAATGGAGGATTTAGTTACAGGTATTAGCAGAATGACTGGAGTTGTCATCTTATGGGCAATAGCTGTAACATTTTCTCTTTTTAGCATTCACTGCTTTCCTTCATGATTGAGCGCCGGCTAATTTCTTTTGCAAAGTGTATTTATATTTATTCATATAGGAATCTTTAGAAATGTAACATGCTATGCCATATTTTCCTGAACAGCCTGAGGCCTCCAGAGATGATGAGATCCTGCTTGTATGGATTGACATGTATTAGCTTCACATTCCAAAACAAACAAAACAAAATAATGCCCTTACTTAATATGGAATTACATAAAGCATTTGCCCTATGGCAGTCATATAATCCCAGATATTAAGTGAATGCTCATATTTGACAGAGGTCAACTTTTCTCTTTTATTTATCTATTTTTTCTTGTGAACAACTGCTATATGGAATATAACTCATCACACATCTTACTTCTGCATCCAATAATATTTCTGAATGTTTCTTAAGGGATTAATTTACCTAATGTCATGGGAGTAAGTTAACCTAAATAACTATAATACAAAATTAGCGACACAACAGTTGGAGGTAATACTGTGTAGGTCATTTATTAAAGGCACTCACTTAAAATAACTATAAAACATCAAGACCTTTCATGATATAAAACATAACATTTATATATATATATATATATATATATATATATATATATATATATATATATGTATTACATGTCTACATGTATATATATATATATATATATGTATATATATATATATATATATATATATATATATATATATATATAGGAGCGGCAATTGAGTCCTAACCTAACCCATACGAAGTGGGTAGCAAGCTAAGGCAAACTGACACAAACAGGGCTTGGCTACAACGCCCTACCAGACAGAAGGAATTGCTCAAGCTGTTCAGCCATCCGCAAACCAGGAGGAGCTTCCTCAGGCACAGGCCTAGGGACGTTGCACCTACCGGAATGGCTGTCACTCCTTCCCGCGCTCTGTCTGCAGCCTGGGCCAAAACTACCAGCCCACGCTAGGGTGCATTATAACTCCAACCGTAAGGGGCCAAGTCCAGCGAGTTGAAAAACATGCTGTAACTAGGTGGAGCTGATAAATTACAAACCCTGGCCTTACCCAAATTAAGCAGCAACCCTTAATTCGCTCCAGGCTAAATTTCAGCCCCACACTTCCAAAAGTAAAGTATCTCAAAATAAAGGTAATTATTTATTGCTAATTTCAGCTGTAAAATTCCTTGCTTTTGTGTAGAAATTGTGCTCCCCATTTAGCCTAAAAGCATATATTGTAACCTAAGCTACAAAATAGGCAGCAGTTGCAGAGTAGTGCACTAACTCAATTACTGCTAGCCCTAATTGGCCAAAAAATTTTTTTAAAAAAAAGAGCGTTTCAAGTTTTGTTTTAATTTTTTTTTTTTTTTTTTTTTTAAATTACAGTTTTGTATGATTTTTTAAAAAAATAGTATGTAGGTCTTTTTCAGTTCAGTACTTAAAGTGATGGTAAAGTTCGGTGGTCAGCTTAGCACAGTTAGATCCGTTATTTAAAAATAATATGAGTTTAATTAATTGTTTTTCTTTAATCTATGTCTAACTATCATTTTTGTTGCATACAAACTGATATTTTTCGGATGTTTAAATCTCCCCACTTCCCAATACATATCTTACTTCCTTGTTACGTTTTTCTCATAGCCAATTGACTTTCTGGCCGATCGGCGGCCGTGAAGCCACGTCATAATAATGTCTAATCTATTGCGCATGCGCAAAACAAGTTCCATGCGCAATTCTGTCGGACGCGCGTGCCCAATTCACGCATGCACAAAGCTTTTTGTGTGCCGGGAAAGTCAGCTGTTCTCACTGCCGCTCTATAACTATATTGATCATCATACTTGTAGCGATCTTACAATTAAAATCGTTTATGGGTTTTTGATATAGGCTCACGGATCTCACAAGTTCAGATTCTCAAATCGCATAGTACTGAATGAATACATAATTGCTATTCATTCAGTACTATGTTTGCAAATCATTTGACGCATGCGCATTGAAGGTGTGATAACAAAATCGCATGCGCATTGTAGCACTGATCGCATGCGCAATGTGTTGCATTATCGTGAACGAGCATTTCAGCTACGTATAGAGCGGGTGGGACCACTCTATACGTAAAGTCCTAAAAATACAGGAAGAGGAGGGTGGGCGGAGCAAGGACGAACACGGTAGGGAAATTAAAATATAAAATATAACATCAATTTTGAAAAAAACTATAAAAAAACCATAGCGATGCTTATTTATTAATGATAAATATTACATAGATGTTTTGCTGATGTTCAAAATTCGGCGGACGCCATCTTGGATGAGGTCATTTAAAGGTACCTCATTCGTCGTTCAGTCGTCGGCCGGGATGGATGCTCCGCGGCGGCGGAGCGAAGAAAGAAGATTGAAGATGCCGCTTCATGGAAGATGCTGCCGGAAGGAAGAAGACTTTGCTTCCGCTTGGAGGAAGACATTGCCGGGAGGAAGAATTCTTCTTTGCCGCTTGGAGGAAGACATCGCCGGAGGAAGAATTCTTCTTTGCCGCTTGGAGGAAGACATCGCCCGGATCGGATGAGGAGTTCGGCCCGGTGTGGTGAAGACAAGGTAGGGAGATCTTCAGGGGGGTAGTGTTAGGCTTTTTTAAGGGGGGTTTGGGTGGGTTTAGAATAGGGGTATGTGGGTGGTGGGTTGTAATGAGGGGGGGGTATTGTATATGTATTTAAATGCAAAAGAGCTGAATTCTTTGGGGCATGCCCCACAAAAGGCCCTTTTAAGGGCTGGTAAGGTAAAGAGCTTTGAACTTTATTTAATTTAGAATAGGGCAGGGAATTTTTTTTATTTTGGGGGGCTTTATTATTTTATTAGGGGGCTTAGAATAGGTGTAATTAGCTTAAAAATCTTGTAATCTTTTTTTTATTTTTTTGTAATTTAGTGTTTGTTTTTTTTTGTAATTTAGTTTAGTTAATTTAATTGTATTTTTAGATAGATATTTGTAATTTAGTTAATTTATTGATAGTGTAGGTGTATTTGTAACTTAGGTTAGGATTTATTTTACAGGTAATTAGGTAATTATTTTAACTAGGTAGATATTAATTAGTTAATAACTATTTAATAGCTATTATACCTAGTTAAAATAATTAACAATTTACCTGTAAAATAAATATTAACCCTAACATAGCTACAATGTAATTATTAATTATATTGTAGCTATCTTAGGGTTTATTTTATAGGTAAGTATTTAGTTTTAAATAGGAATATTTTAGTTTATAATATGAATTAGATTCATTTAATATAAATTTAGTTAGGGGTGTTAGGGTTAGATAGAGTTAATATAGTTAATATAAATACTATAGTAACTATATTAACTATATTAACTCTAATATAATTAGGGTTAATATAGTTAATATATATAATGTAATAACTATATTAACTATAATATACTTAGGGTTAATATAGATAACATAGCTGGCGGCGGGGTAGGTAGATTAAATTAGGGGTTAATCATTTTAATAGAGATGGCGGCGGTGTAAGGGGCTTACATTAGGGGTTAATAATTTTAATATAGATGGCAGCGGTGTAAGGGGCTTACATTAGGGGTTAATAATTTTAATATAGATGGCGGCGGTGTAAGGGGCTTACATTAGGGGTTAATAATTTTAATATAGATGGCGGCGGTGTTAGGGGCTCACTTTAGGGGGTTATAGATTTAATATAGCTGGCGGCGGGGTACGGGAGCGGCGGTTTAGGGGTTAATAACTTTATTAGGTTGCGGTGGGGTACGGGAGCGGCGGTTTAGGGGTTAATTACTTTTTTTATTGTTAGGCTAGTGAGGGGGGATAGCGGATAGAGGGTTAGACGTATCGGGCTATGTTTAGGAGGCGTGTTAGACAGTGCGGGTGATTTAGACTTTAGTCAGGTTTTGTAGGCGCCGGCAGTTTCTAACGTGGCGCAAGTCACTGGCGACTCCAAAAATCTGTACTTACGCAGATTTCTGGACATCGCTGGTTTGTGAGACTTGCGCCATTTTAGCAACTGACGGAGCCGCATATTGGATAGCTCGAGTTGCGAGCTGAAACTGCGGGCGACGCGGGTTCCCTCGCTTGCGCCGCAAATTGCGATCTATATCGGATCGCGCCCCCAATGGTGACCATCCAAATTATACTCTAATATAAGTATCACCTCTTGGAACTGGCCTAAACTTTTAGCACAAAAATGTGACTAGTAACACTGTATATAAGGTATTCTCTATTGCTGATAGATATTTAGGTATTTTTATGTAGTCCCCCCCCCCCAAAAAAAAATAAAAAAAATAAATAAAAAAAAGATGTTATATGTAATAATTAATGTTCTAACTTGACAAGCATGAGAAGAGGCTGCACATTTGTAGCTGGGAGATCACTGACCCCAGCCCTGTGGAAGGAATATTGTGGGCTCAGACCCTCTGTATAAAGCTGGAGAATGGGTAATAAAGGCATTGTCTATCTTTTTAAACAATACACTTTTTTGTGTAGACTGTCCCTTTAAGTACTGAAATGAGGGTTATGATTAAGGTTAATGGGTTGCAGAGATCTCTGGTATCCACAGGGTTAAAAGGGGTTTGACCCCAACTTACAATATTCCCTGAACCTGCATGCACAGACAACAGTTTTACAGACACTGGACATTTTTCACCATCAGTCACATTCCCTACCACAAGGAAAGGAAGTACATCAAACTGACAGAGCTTGAATCATGCAAAGGAAAATAACCTGTACTGGTTAAGAAATATGATTAGCATCAGA
Source organism: Bombina bombina (assembly GCF_027579735.1). Classification (NCBI taxonomy): domain Eukaryota; kingdom Metazoa; phylum Chordata; class Amphibia; order Anura; family Bombinatoridae; genus Bombina; species Bombina bombina. The sequence goes on along the minus strand of NC_069501.1, from coordinate 370,175,915 downwards.
TTTGAAAGGTGTCAAATCCTTTTACCATTTTCTGTCAATAAAATGATATAATGACAGAAGTGGCTAAGGCTAATTAAACTGAAGAGGTGAACAACTGTCTACGTGCACTAACTCTACCTATAATATTACATTCTCAGTCCTGTACATTTACAGCCAATCAGAAACTCTACTTATAAATGTAACTCTCTTAAGTAAACAGCTATAGTGAGTTCATATATTACTAGTGACATCATCAGTCAAAATCTTGCTGAAAAGATATTGAATATCTAATCTGTGTGTGTGTGTTCCAGTAGTCTATACAGTTGTTGCTGGGTTTTTTTTTAGATGATTTCTTATATAAAAGTGTATAGAAAGATCTGTCTAATTCCTTATACCCCTCGTCTAAAAAACATAAATACACCCTGTATAAAGTCTTCCATTACCACAATCATGCATCTTAAAAACTAACTAGGTATGTAGATTACATTTTTTTCTAGTTTTGGACTGACAGATGCCCATTTTATGTGTTTAATGCAACACATCCTGAAATTGTTGGAAGCTAAGTTGGTCTGGACCTCTCTCTCTTCCATCTGCAAGTAGAATTTGTGGAAAGATTCAACCATGTTTAGGGAATGTATTGGCTACGAAATGAGAGATTTATAAGGGTCTCTCCCTTTCCTGTTTTTTATGTTGTGTGAAAAGTTTTCCAATCATCTACCAGGTTCTCCCTATTTGAACTCCTTTATGGATGTCAGTCATGCTGTTTTTTTGAGCTACTAACACATTTATGGGAGGTATAGCCCTTACCTGCCAGAAATGTAGTACAGTATGTGAATGACATATGGAACAATTTATAATCCAGCAATGCACAAGAAAAACTTTACAGAGCTGCCACGCAATAATAACTCGTGTCTTTGCACATTTACTGGATGGTTTTACTACTATTCAGAGGAATAAAGCACAAAACCTTTTTTTACTGTGATCAAAATCTAACAAATGTAATTCAAAGGTGATAGCCAGTGGTGGATGTATGGGGTGCTAGGTACTCTAATCATTATAGTAGTCTATGTAACTTTGTAGCAAACTTTCGGCTAGATTACGAGTTTTGCATTATGAGTAAAAAAGCAGCGTTATGGGTTATAACGCTGCTTTTTCACTACCGCTACTATTGCGAGTCTTGTAGGTACAGCTGTCCCGCACACTTTTTTGGCCATACCGCAAATTTGCGTAAAGTCTTTTTTCAATGGGACTTCCATAGCGCCGATATTACAAGCTTTTTTTTGGAGGCCAAAAAGTGAGCGGTACAGCCTATCCCGCAAGATTCGTAACGCATTGTAAAGTCAGTAGTTATGAGTTTTACACTACAAAGCTGTAGCATAAAACTCATAACTAAAGTGCTAAAAAGTACACTAACACCCATAATATGCAACCAAAAAAGACAAAAGCGCAAAAAGAGGGGATTCAAGCGTAATTAATTAGACACCAATATCTTGCGCAAATGAACTTCTACTCACCAGAGTTAGTATATATATATGCCTTTATTGATACAAGTTAAAAACACTCTGTGTCCCATATACAGCAAACGGTTTTCCAAGGTAGTTAGCAGCTGGAAGTTCTGATCACAGGATGCAACCTGCAGCGGGGGTAGCCGGCTTGCCCGCCCTCAGCTGTTACTCTAGGATCCCGGAGCTCAGGACCAGTGGTAGTTTACCCCAACACGTTTCCCCCGGTACTCGCCAGGCTTTTTCAAGGGGATCTGAACAAGAAAAACGGATATCGGGCTTCTGTGAAATTCACAGCTATATACCCGTATGTGTTTAATAGATACGCCCATTCCAGGGGCCTGGTTCTCATGTCCTTGTTTCATTGGTTAATTTCACCGGTAAATATAAAAACATGTATTGTCAATCTAAAATTACACCTAGTAAACCATTTTAGCAAGTTAATCATCGTAAATACAGTGAAAAATAATACATCGATATTCAATATATACAGCTGTGATAAAAACCAAGGGATATTCAGAGCGCGCTTTCACTTTTAAATAGAAAATTTCCTCGGTGTAGTCTGAATACTATTATAACACTTAAGGTGGTATTGCACAATAATTATTTATTTTAACTTATACTTAAGGTGGTATTGCACAATAATTATTTATTTTAACTTATACTTAAGGTGGTATTGCACAATAATTATTTATTTTAACTTATACTTAAGGTGGTATTGCACAATGATTGTTTGTTTCTACTTACATAATACCTTATACATATGCTGATAATTCCTAAGGTGTTACATTGTAATATTCTCAAATAAAATATATGCATTTACAACTTTAGACCTATACAATACATATTTAAAAAATTGATAAAAAATTCTCTAAGGTAATAAACCAGTTCTCTAAAAAACATTAATAATTCATAAGAAACATGATCATAATTAAAATCTTAAAAGACTTGATAAAAACTAACAGACTTGGAATGTATGAGAAACAAAAAAAAATAAATAAATAAATAAAATAAAAAAAATAATAATAAAAAAATAAAAAAAAATAAAAAGATAATAATAAAATAATAATATATTAAAATAAATAAAAAAAATCCTAAAATCTGACCTTTGTTAGATGCACTTTTCCACTTCTATTTACATATAAGCAGCCACATCTATATAATATTGAGACCAGCAGGATACAAAGTTTTTAATTTATAGATCCAATATGTTTCTAATTTCCGTAATTCCAACAGTCTATTGTGTTTAAGTGGCGAAATCCACCCAATTACCTGTACTTTTAAAGAAACATAATCACTGTTATGATAATCAAAAAAATGTTTTGCTAAGTTATGTTTAAATATTTTTTCTTTTATATTATATATATGTTCATATACCCTACGTCTAATATGGCGTTTGGTGCGGCCCACATACATTAGGCCACACCCACAACGTAAAAGGTAGACCACATATGTGAACTCACAGTTACTCCTAAAGTCTATTTCAATTCCACTCGAATTGTTAAAAAACTTCTATTGATATGGGGACACATCGTGCATCTGGATTTTGAACATCGCATTGTTCCCTTCCAGTCACTGAGCCAAATACCTTTTGATTCCTTTTTGTCCTCTTTTATATCTCTTAACCTACTTGGAGCTAGAATATTCTTTAGGCTCATGCCTTTTTTAAATGTTACATTTGCTTTTTCTTCTAATTCTGGTCCTAATATTGGATCTGCCTTCCAGATGGACCAGTGTTTATTTATAATACTTTTTATTGCTCCTGCTCCTCCATTAAATGTAGTCATAAATCTAATACACTCATTGCTATTATTTCTATTTTTATTCTGATTTTATGTTCCCATTTTTTTTGGAGAAATAAGTTATTTTCTGTCTATTATAGTTGCTTTGTCTCTAGCTCCCTTAATTAGATTCATATCATATCCTTTAGCTCTAAACTTATTCTCAAGGATATCTGCTTCTTCCTCATAATTTTGTAAATGAGTGCAGTTTCTCCTGATTCGTAAAAATTGACTATAGGGTACGTTATTAATCCATGATTTTTTGTGTGCACTAGTTGCCTCTATGTATCCATTTCTTTCTGTCAATTTTCTATAGTTCTTAACACAAATGGTTTTCTTATTTTTATGACTGTCACTACTAAATAATACCAGATCTAGAAATTCTATTGATATCTGTGAAGTTTGTTTCATGAATCTCAGATTGTAAGAATTATTGTTCATATGGGAAATAAACTCATCTATTCTGGAATAATCACCTCGCCATAAGATGATAATATCATCTATATACCGGCCATACTTGTAAATGTTGTCCATAAATGGATTATTATTCCAGACATGCTCATTTTCAAATGCATTTACATACAGATTGGCATAGGATGGGGCAAAAGTTGTCCCCATCGCTGTGCCATGAATCTGTAGGTAATGTTTTCCTTCAAAAATAAAATAGTGTCTTAAGAATTCCTTCTTAATCATTTCCACACCTTTTGAGTGTGGAATTGACGTGTATAAAGCGGACACATCGCAAGTTATCCAGCTCATGTCCTCTTCCCAGACAATGCCCTCAAACATACGTATTACTTCTCTTGTATCTTTTATATATGCTTTCATTCTTTTCACCATTGGCAAATTATGAGGAAGAAGCAGATATCCTTGAGAATAAGTTTAGAGCTAAAGGATATGATATGAATCTAATTAAGGGAGCTAGAGACAAAGCAACTATAATAGACAGAAAATAACTTATTTCTCCAAAAAAGATGGGAACAAGAAATCAGAATAAAAATAGAAATAATAGCAATGAGTGTATTAGATTTATGACTACATTTAATGGAGGAGCAGGAGCAATAAAAAGTATTATAAATAAACACTGGTCCATCTTAAAGGCAGATCCAATATTAGGATCCGAATTAGAAGAAAAAGCAAATGTAACATTTAAAAAAGGCATGAGCCTAAAGAATATTCTAGCTCCAAGTAGGTTAAGAGATATAAAAGAGGACAAAAAGGAATCAAAAGGTATTTGGCTCAGTGACTGGAAGGGAACAATGCGATGTTCAAAATCCAGATGCACGATGTGTCCCCATATCAATAGATCTAAGTTTTTTAACAATTCGAGTGGAATTGAAATAGACTTTAGGAGTAACTGTGAGTTCACATATGTGGTCTAGCTTTTACGTTGTGGGTGTGGCCTAATGTATGTGGGCCGCACCAAACGCCATATTAGACGTAGGGTATATGAACATATATATAATATAAAAGAAAAAATATTTAAACATAACTTAGCAAAACATTTTTTTGATTATCATAACAGTGATTATGTTTCTTTAAAAGTACAGGTAATTGGGTGGATTTCGCCACTTAAACACAATAGACTGTTGGAATTACGGAAATTAGAAACATATTGGATCTATAAATTAAAAACTTTGTATCCTGCTGGTCTCAATATTGACATAGATGTGGCTGCTTATATGTAAATAGAAGTGGAAAAGTGCATCTAACAAAGGTCAGATTTTAGGATTTTTTTTATTTATTTTAATATATTATTATTTTATTATTATCTTTTTTGTTTTTTTGTTTTTTTTGTTTCTCATACATTCCAAGTCTGTTAGTTTTTATCAAGTCTTTTAAGATTTTAATTATGATCATGTTTCTTATGAATTATTAATGTTTTTTAGAGAACTGGTTTATTACCTTAGAGAATTTGTTATCATTTTTTTAAATATGTATTGTATAGGTCTAAAGTTGTAAATGCATATATTTTATTTGAGAATATTACAATGTAACACCTTAGGAATTATCAGCATATGTATAAGGTATTATGTAAGTAGAAACAAACAATTATTGTGCAATACCACCTTAAGTATAAGTTAGAACAAATAATTATTGTGCAATACCACCTTAAGTGTTATAATAGTATTCAGACTACACCGAGGAAATTTTCTATTTAAAAGTGAAAGCGCGCTCTGAATATCCCTTGGTTTTTATCACAGCTGTATATATTGAATATCGATGTATTATTTTTCACTGTATTTATGATGATTAACTTGCTAAAATGGTTTACTAGGTGTAATTTTAGATTGACAATACATGTTTTTATATTTACCGGTGAAATTAACCAATGAAACAAGGACATGAGAACCAGGCCCCTGGAATGGGCGTATCTATTAAACACATACGGGTATATAGCTGTGAATTTCACAGAAGCCCGATATCCGTTTTTTCTTGTTCATATCCCCTTGAAAAAGCCCGGTGAGTACCGGGGGGGAAACGCGTTGGGGTAAACTACCACTGGTCCTGAGCTCCGGGATCCTAGAGTAACAGCTGAGGGCGGGCAAGCCGGCTACCCCCGCTGCAGGTTGCATCCTGTGATCAGAACTTCCAGCTGCTAACTACCTTGGAAAACCGTTTGCTGTATATGGGACACAGAGTGTTTTTAACTTGTATCAATAAAGGCATATATATATACTAACTCTGGTGAGTAGAAGTTCATTTGCGCAAGATATTGGTGTCTAATTAATTACGCTTGAATCCCCTCTTTTTGCGCTTTTGTCTTTTTTGGTTACATATCTTGGATCCTGTATCCCACAAAACTCTGGAGAAGGAAGAGTTTTAAAACAAGCAGCAAAGAGGGGAGAAGAAGTGGAAACCTATCCAGACTTTTACCTGTTATTTGAATGAACATTTGTACCATTTTGGAGGTTTAAAGGTACATTGGACTAAGATTTGTTTAAGGAAATTGTGTTTATTTATTTTCAAAGTGTTTTACTGTTTGTATTTAATGTCATTTATTATTCTAATTTTATGGTGGTTATTATTCTAAATTTGTGGTGGATAATATTCCACTGTTATTGGGCATTAATAACATATTTTCCAATTTTAGATGTGGAACTATTAACCTAGCGCTGTTGAGTGTATTTTTGTGCTTACACTAACACCCATAAAATACCTATTAACCCCTAAACGAGGCCCTCCCGCATTGCAAACACTAAAATAAAATTATTAACCCCTAATCTGCCGCTCCGGACATCGCCGCCTCTAGAATAAACATATTAACCCCTAAGCCGCCGCACTCCCGCCTCGCAAACACTAGTTAAACATTATTAGCCCCTAATCTGCCGCCCCTAACATCACCGCCACCTAACTTCATTTATTAACCCCTAATCTGCCGTCCCCAATGTCGCCGCCACTATACTAAAGTTATTAACCCCTAAACCTAAGTCTAACCCTAACACCCCCTGACTTAAATATAATTAAAATAAATCTAAATAAAAATTACTATCATTACCTAAATAATTCATATTTAAAACTAAATACTTATGTATAAAATAAACCCTAAGCTAGCTACAATATAACTAATAGTTACATTGAAGCTAGCTTAGGGTTTATTTTTATTTTACAAGCAAGTTTGTATTTATTTTAACTAGGTAGAATAGTTACTAAATAGTTATTAACTATTTACTAACTACCTAGCTAAAATAAATACAAATTTACCTGTAAAATAACACCTAACCTTACACAACAATTAAATAAATTACATAAATTAAATACAATTACCTAAATTACAAAAACAAACAAACACTAAATTACACAAAATAAAAAATTAATTATAAGATATTTAAACTAATTACACCTAATGTAATAGCCAAATCAAAATAAAAAAAAACCCTAGCCTAAACTAAACTACCAATAGCCCTTGAAATAGGCGTTTTGCGGGGCATTGCCCCAAAGAAATCAGCTCTTTTACCTGTAAAAAAAAATACAAACAACCCCCAACAGTAAAACCCCCCACCCACACAACCAACCCCCCAAATAAAATCCTAACAAAAAAACTTAAGCTCCCCATTGCCCTGAAAAGGGCATTTGCATGGGAATTGCCCTTAAAAGGGCATTAAGCTCTATTGCTGCCCAAACCCTAACCTAAAAATAAATCCCACCCAATAAACCCTTAAAAATACCTAACACTAACCCCTGAAGATACACTAACAGTTTTGAAGAGCCGACATCCATCCTCAACGAAGCCGGGAGAAGTCCTCAATGAAGCGGCAAGAAGTACTTTATCCAAGCCGGCAGAAGTGGTCCTCCAGAGAGGCAGAAGTCTTCATCGAGATGGCATCTTCTATCTTCATCCATCCAGCGCGGAACGGGTCCATCTTCAAGACATCCGGAGCAGAGCATCCTCTTCCATCGACGTCTTCTTCCCGAATGAAGGTTCCTTTAAATGACGTCATCCAAGATGGCGTCCCTTGAATTCCAATTGGCTGATAGAATTCTATCAGCCAATCGGAATTAAAGGTGAAAAAATCCTATTGGCTGATGCAATCAGCCAATAGGATTGAGCTTGCATTCTATTGGCTGATTGGAACAGCCAATAGAATGCGAGCTCAATCCTATTGGCTGATTGGATCGGCCAATAGGATTGAAGCTCAATACTATTGTCTGATTGCATCAGCCAATAGGATTTTTTCACCTTTAATTACAATTGGCTGATAGAATTCTATCAGCCAATCGGAATTCAAGGGACGCCATCTTGGATGACGTCACTTAAATGAACCTTTATTCGGGAAGAAGACGTTGATTGAAGAGGATGCTCTACGCTGGATGTCTTGAAGATGGACCCGCTCCGCGCCGGATGGATGAAGATAGAAGATGCTGTCTGGATGAAGACTTCTGCCCTTCTGGAGGACCACTTCTGCCGGCTTGGATGAAGACTTCTCCCGGCTTCGTTGAGGACTTCTTTCCGCTTCATTGAGGACTTTTCCCGGCTTTGTTGAGGATGGATTCGGCTATTCAAAACTGTAAGTGGATCTTCAGGGGTTAGTGTTAGATTTTTAAGGGTTTATTGGGTGGGTTTTATTTTTAGGTTAGAGTTTGGGCAGCAATAGAGCTAAATGCCCTTTTAAGGGCAATGCCCATCCAAATGCCCTTTTCAGGGCAATGGGGAGCTTAGTTTTTTTTAGTTAGGATTTTATTTGGGGGGCTGGTTGTGTGGGTGGTGGGTTTTACTGTTGGGGGGTTGTTTGTATTTTTTTTACAGGTAAAAGAGCTGATTTCTTTGGGGCAATGCCCCGTAAAAGGCCCTTTTAAGGGCTATTGGTAGTTTAGTTTAGGCTACGTTTTTTTTTTTTTTTTCGGTGGCCTTTTTTTATTTTGATAGGGCTATTAGATTAGGTGTAATTAGTTTAAATATCTGATAATTTGTTTTTTATTTTGTGTAATTTAGTGTTTGTTTGTTTTTTGTAATTTAGGTAATTGTATTTAATTTATGTAATTTATTTAATTGTTGTGTAAGGTTAGGTGTTAGTGTAACTCAGGTTAGGTTGTATTTTACAGGTAACTTTGTATTTATTTTAGCTAGGTAGCTAGTAAATAGTTAATAACTATTTACTAACTATTCTACCTAGTTAAAATAAATACAAACTTACCTGTAAAATAAAAAAAAAACCCTAAGCTAGATACAATGTAACCATTAGTTATATTGTAGCTAGCTTAGGGTTTATTTTATAGGTAAGTATTTAGTTTTAAATAGTAATTATTTAGGTAATGATAGTAATTTTTATTTAGATTTATTTTAATTATATTTAAGTTAGGGGGTGTTAGGGTTAGACTTAGGTTTAGGAGTTAATAACTTTAGTATAGTGGCAGCGACATTGGGGACGGCAGATTATGGATTAATAAATGTAGGTAGGTGGCGGCGATGTTAGGGGTGGCAGATTAAGGGTTAATAATATTTAACTATTGTTTGCGATGCGGGGGTGCGGCAGGGGTTAATAAGTGTAGGTAGGTTGCAGCAACATTGGGGGCGGGAGATTAGGGGTTAATAAATATAATGTAGGTGTCAGCGATGTTGGGGACAGCAGATTAGGGGTTAATTAATATAATGTAAGTGTCGGCGATGTCCGGAGCGGCAGATTAGGGGTTAATAAATATAATGTAGGTGTCGGCGATGTCAGGGGCGGCAGATTAGGGGTTAATAAGTGTAAGATTAGGGGTGTTTAGACTCGAGGTTCATGTTAGGGTGTTAGGTGTAAACATAAATGTAGTTTCCCCATAGGAATCAATGGGGCTGCGTTACGGAACTTTACGCTGCTTTATTGCAGGTGTTAGACTTTTTTTCAGCCGGCTCTCCCCATTGATGTTTATGGGGAAATCGTGCACGAGCAAGTACAACCAGCTCACCGCTGACTTAAGCAGCACTGGTATTGGAGTGTGGTATGGAGCACAATTTTGCTCTACGCCTGGTTTCCGGGTTTAGGAAAACCTGTAATACCAGCGCTGTAGGGAAGTGAGCGGTGACAATAACTTGCAAGTTAGTACCGCACTGCTCTTACCGCAAAACCCGTAATCTAGCCGTTTGTTAGCAACCTCATTTTAAAGCTATAGAACCACAGCTGATAGTAGCTTAATGGCCAAATGGAAATGAGATTAAAAAAACAAAAATACAAGTGCAAACCATCATGACACAGGTCCAGATTCAGTATCCTGAGCCCAGCATCACATTCTTGTCAATCACACATCTCTCTTGCTTTTCTTACTTTTCTCCATGCTTTTTCCTTTCTATTCCTTTACTCTACTATCCTCTGTCTGCTCTCTCCCCTCTTCATCCTCCTTTCTCCTATTATCCTTTCCCATAGTCTCTCCCCCTTTGTCTATTATCCCCTTCTCTAACATGTATCCTATATTCCTCTCCTCCTTCTGACACGGCTCTCCTTTTCAGTGTGCTATTCCTCAGGTACCCACTTTAACTCACTACCTCTTTATCCCAATAATTCAACATCATTTTTGTTTCAAGCTTGTTTTGCATTTGTAACTTATTTTTGCCTTAATTTAAATTAATTAATTAATAGATTGGATATTTGTAGCTTAAATACTAACATCATAGAGGCCTATTTATCAAAGGTCTGTCGTACCTGATCCGACAGTGCAGTTCAGGTCTGACAGACCTCGCTGAATGCTTGTGAGCTGCTGGTGCAACGCCGCCCCCTGTAGATTCGCGGCCAATCGGCCTCAAGCAAGGGGGAGTCACGATCGGGTTGAATTGTGGCGATCTCTGTCCGCCTGCTTTAGACCGCTGCTACATAACTGCTGTTTCTGGCGAGCCTGCAGGCTCGCCAGAAACACGGGCCCTCAAGCTCCATTTGGAGCTTGATAAATGGGCCTCTAAGTCTGGATTCCTCAAAAACCAAACCAATGTAGGCAATGACTTGAGGACATCTTTTTCCCTATTTTATTATAGTTTATGTCATATACACTTGGTTAGCTATTACAGCCAATATCTGTGCTAAGAAATCTATTAACTTTTTAGGGGACTGTAAACACCTTGTTCTGTTGTCTTTCCATAGAATAACACATTGGCCAAGTTTTTTTTTGTTTTTTTTAAACAAATGGACATTCTATTTGCTGTAAGTGTTTCTTAAGTAACTAAACTCCACCTACCACCTGCTTCATTTGAACTAGCCAATCTGGGCTTGAGTATGCAGCTGACAAGGCTTGCGCCAATCATTATGATACCAATAAAGTACATTGTTTTGCTGTTCTAATCTATTAAAGCCAATAAAGAAAAGATGTGTAGCAGGGCTAGCCTTGATGACTATGCTTTATTTAGTTCTACAAATTAGAAAAGCTACAATTTTCAGAGCTAAATTATTTGAAAATGAGGCACAATAACTAAAAATATTTTGCATAAATTGTTTAACAATGCATAATTATACATTTTATATTAAAATCTCAAGCTGTTTACTGTCCCTTTTTAACTAGATACATGTTGGAAAAAAGAAAATGGTGGGTGTACATGTTTGGGGCCACATTATCAGGCACACGTTTGTTGAAGAGCTAGAGAATGAATAATTTTTTACTAGAGCTGTCAGCAGTCTACATCTGTTAATTAAAACCCTTCAAATTAGTCATTGCTGTTTTTAATCCACACATTTTATCCTACATTTAATATATTTCAAATGCTAAAAAATACATCCACAATTATAAAAATCAACTGTGGGTTGTAAGGATTAAGTTTTGAGAAAGCTCTATGGAATATTGTACATAGACCTCTGCTTAAATAAAACCATATGTATAATGCCACCTCAGTATTTTGTATAGTTATGAAGGCTCTCATTTATCAATTTTATAAAACCTTTAATACAAACTCTGAACTGTTTGTAACAATGTGTTGATCGACTGAACTGACTCTCCATTTTTTATTCTGGTCAATAGATGGTTCAATGCTAATTGTACACAGCTGGTGTGTTTTCCAAGTCAATAAATGACTGAACTTTACAATCTTGTTTTAGCTACTTTAAGGTAATTGTATACCAAGAGTTACTTTATATTGTCCTGTCTCTTTTAGACCTCCTCTCATATTAAGGATGCAGGATTATTGCCAGTGGTGTTGACACAGCTGCCTACTGTAAAGTTACTATATAGATAGAGGTTTGTGAAGTAGCCTGCAAAATCCGTCATCTTACAGGTGGTCTGTGTAGCACTGTGTTATCTCTTGTGTCTAATCCTAACCTTGCAGTCTGCACTGAGACTATTCAAAGCATTCCCTTTTATTCCATGAAGTCCCACAACAGTAGTGTTGTTGGTCACATATGTACCACACCTTAACGGCATATTTCTGCTGTGCTTCCAGGTCAAATATGCTGCAACTAGGGTGCACCCACTATTAATTATAAATATAAATAATAAAAACATTATACATCTATTTAAATGTCATTTTTATTGTATTTCACTATAATATATTTTTTTGTGAAGCCCTGTCAATTTATATAGGATTGCTTGACTTAGCAAAATTATATGGTGAAACGCTCTACTGGGATGTAGTGGAACACATTTGCTGAGCCAAAGAGGCACATCTATGTAGCCAACAACCACAAGCTAACTACCAGTAGTGCATTGCTGCTCCTGAGCCTAGGAATACTTTTCATCAAAGGATACCAAGAGAATTAACCCCTTACCCAATTTGATATAGATCTACCTCATGTAGTGCAAGTAACAGTGCAGCGTTTAATGTAGTTCTACGTGAATCCTCTTTACAACCCTTGTAGTCTTGGTTGTCAAGCGACAACCAACACTTGCTGTTTATTAGCTGCACTAAACTTTTACAACTATTTGTCTTATGACTGCAGTAGTTGTGTGTAAATAATTTCATTGAGAAGTAGGGATAGGTGAATGTTTCTAAAAATTAGAAATTTAAAACCAATTTTGATACATTAGTTCGTTCGAATTTCGAATGTTTATATAACATTATAACATTTCATTTTCAAATTTTTTAATAAAATTCGAAAATAATAATTTGAATAATAGAATGTTTAGCTATGTATTCATTCAATTGCAAAATGTAATATTCGAATTTGAATGTGACATTCGAATTCAAATGTAAGATTCAAATTCGAAATAGTATTTCTAGTCTACAACTGTGTTTAATAAATGTAATATTCTAATTCAAATGCTACATTCGAATTTGAATGTCACATTCTAATTCGAAATAGTATTTCTAGTCTAATACTGTTTTTTTTAAATGTAATCTTCGAATTCGAATGAGTTATTCAAATTTGAATGTCACATTCGAATTTGAAATACTATTTCTAGTTTAAATCTTCAAACTTTTCAACCAGAACTATTTGGACAAAGCTCATGGGGCCCGATCCGATATGCAGCGTTGCCCGCAAATGCCGGCGACGCTGAATTTTGCGCTGGTTTGGTATCCTATATACGGCGTAACCTAGAAGTTACGCTCGTATATTTCTGCCTTCGCCCGTAGTTTTTTGGGCCATAGGCAGGTATACCAAACCAGCGCAATTTGGTATCCAATATACAGCGTAAAGACTTACGTGGCGAAAATGGAGAAATCTTACTCCATTTTCACCTCGCCACAAAAAACAGCCGTAGTAAGCCTTACGCTGTCTATTGGAGCCCCGTAACTCCCTAAACTAGCTACAAAATAAACCTAACACCTAACGCATGCGCAATGTCTATCTAGCTGTCAACCGCGATCTGCTAAATAAAACCTAACACCTAATGCATGCGCAATGTCTATCTACCTGTCAACCACGATCCCCCGACCGCAATCCCTAATAAAGTTATTAATCCCTAAACCGCCACTCCCGGACCCCGCCGCCACCTACAATAAAAGTATAACCCCCTAATGTAAGCTCCTACCCCGCCGCCAACTACATTAAACTACCCCCTAAAGTGAGCCCCTTACACCGCCGCCATCTATTTTAAAATTATTAACCCCTAATTTAATCCCCCTACACCGCCGCCAGCTATATTAAATTAATTAACCCCTAATTTAATCCCCCTACACCGCTGCCAGCTATATTAAATTAATTAACCCCTAATCTAATCCCCCTACCCCGCCGCCACCTGTATTATATTATTTAACCCCTAATCTAATCCCCCTACCCCGCCGCCAGCTATATTAAATTATTTAACCCCTAAATTACTAAACTATCCCTACCAATAAAGCTAAGTCTAACCCTACAAATAGCCCTGAAAAGGGCTTTTTGCGTGACATTACCCCAAAGTAAACTGCTCTATTGCCAGACCTTAAAAAGAGCTTTTTGTGGGGCATGCCCCAAAAAATTCAGCTCTTTTACCAGCCCTTAAAAGGGCTTTTGGTGGGGCTTTGTCACAAAGTAAACAGCTCTTTTGCATCTTATCTAAATCCCCCTACACCGCCGCCACCTATAATAAATGTATTAACCCCTAATCTAATTCCCCTACACCGCCGCCACCTATATTAAACACATTAACCCCTAATCTAATCCCCCTACACCTCCGCCACCTATATTAATTATATTAACCCTAATTATATTAGGGTTAATATAGTTATTATATTATATATATTAACTATATTAACCCTAATTATATAAGGGTTAATATAGTTAATATAGTTATTATATTATATATATATATATATATATATATATATATATATATATATATATATATATTAAGTATAATAACCCTATCTAACTCTAACATCCCTAACTAAATTCTTATTAAAATAAATCTAATTAATATTAATATTATTAATTAAAATATTCCTATTTAAATCTAAATACTTACCTATAAAATAAACCCTAAGATAGCTACAATGTAATTAATAATTACATTGTAGCTATTTTAGGGTTTATATTTATTTTACAGGTAACTTGGTATTTATTTTAACTAGATACAATAGCTATTAAATAGTTAATAACTATTTAATAGCTACCTAGTTAAAATAATTACCAATTTACATGTAAAATAAATCCTAACCTAAGTTACAAATATACCTACACTATCAATAAATTAAATAAACTACAAATATCTAAACTAAAATGCAATTAAATAAACTAAACTAAATTACAAAAAACCAAAACACTAAATTACAAAAAATAAAAAAAAAGATTACAAGATTTTTAAGCTAATTACACCTATTCTAAGCCCCCTAATAAAATAATAAAGCCCCCAAAATAAAAAAATTCCCTACCCTATTCTAAATTAAAAAAGTTAGCTCTTTTACCTTACCAACCCTTAAAAGGGCCTTTTGCGGGGCATGCCCCAAAGAAAACTGCTCTTTTGCCTGAAAAATAAACACAATACCACCCCCCAACATTACAACCCACCACCCACATACCCCTACTCTAACCCAAACCTCCCTTAAATAAAGCTAACACTACCCCCCTGAAGATCTCCCTACCTTGTATTCACCCAGCCGGGCAGAACTCTTCATCCGATCCGGGCGATGTCTTCAATCAAGCGGCAAAGAAGTCTTCTTCCATCCGGGCGATGTCTTCAAGCCGAATTCCGGCTGATAGGATTCTACCAGCCAATCGGAATTCGACGGACGCCATCTTGGATGACGTCATTTAAAGGAACATCATTCGTCGGGAAGTCGTCGTGCCGGATGGATGCTCCACGGCGGAGGAGCGAAGAAGATTGAAGATGCCGCTTTGCTTGAAGACATCACCTGATGGAAGAAGACTCTCTGCCGCTTGCTTGAAGACATCGCCGGATGGAAGAAGACTCTCTGCCGCTTGCTTGAAGACATCGCCCGGATGGAAGAAGACTTCTTTGCCGCTTGATTGAAGACATCGCCCGGATCGGATGAAGAGTTCTGGCCGGCTGGGTGAATACAAGGTAGGGAGATCTTCAGGTGGGTAGTGTTAGCTTTATTTAAGGGGGGTTTGGGTTAGAGTAGGGGTATGTGGGTGGTGGGTTGTAATGTTGGGGGGTGGTATTGTGTTTTTTTTTCAGGCAAAAGAGCAGTTTTCTTTGGGGCATGCCCTAGAAAAGGCCCTTTTAAAGGCTGGTAAGGTAAAAGAGCTAACTTTTTAAATTTAGAATAGGGAAGGGAATTTTTTTTATTTTGGGGGGCTTTATTATTTTATTAGGGGGCTTAGAATAGGTGTAATTAGCTTAAAAATCTTGTAATCTTTTTTTTATTTTTTGTAATTTAGTGGGGTTTTTTTTGTAATTTAGTTTAGTTTATTTAATTGTATTTTAGTTTAGATATTTGTAGTTTATTTAATTTATTGATAGTGTAGGTGTATTTGTAACTTAGGTAAGGATTTATTTTACAGGTAAATTTGTAATTATTTTAACTAGGTAGCTATTAACTATTTAATAGCTATTCTACCTAGTTAAAATAAATACCAAGTTACCTGTAAAATAAATATAAACCCTAAAATAGCTACAATGTAATTATTAATTATATTGTAGCTATCTTAGGGTTTATTTTATAGGTAAGTATTCAGATTTAAATAGGAATATTTTAATTAATAATATTAATATTAGATTTATTTTAATAAGAGTTTAGTTAGGGATGTTAGAGTTAGATAGGGTTATTATACTTAATATATATATATAATATAATAACGATATTAACTATATTAACCCTAATATAATTAGGGTTAATATAGTTAATACCGGTATATATAATATAATAACTATATTAACTATATTAACCCTAATATAATTAGGGTTAATATAGTTAATATAGCTGGCGGCGGCGTAGGGGGATTAGATTAGGGGTTAATCTATTTAATATAGCTGGCTGCGGTGTAGGGGGGTTAGATTAGGGGTTAATACATTTATTATAGGTGGCAGCGGTGTAGGGGGATTTAGATTAGATGCAAAAGAGCTGTTTACTTTGTGACAAAGCCCCACCAAAAGCCCTTTTAAGGGCTGGTAAAAGAGCTGAGTTCTTTGGGGCATGCCCCGCAAAAAGCCCTTTTAAGGGCTGGCAATAGAGCAGTTTACTTTGGGGTAATGTCACGCAAAAAGCCCTTTTCAGGGCTATTTGTAGGGTTAGACTTAGCTTTAGTGGTAGGGATAGTTTAGTAATTTAGGGGTTAAATAATTTAATATAGCTGGCGGCGGGGTAGGGGGATTAGATTAGGGGTTAAATAATTTAATACAGGTGGCGGCGGTGTAGGGGGATTAAATTAGGGGTTAATAATTTTAAAATAGATGGCGGCGGTGTAGGGGCTCACTTTAGGGGGTAGGTAAGGTAGATGGCTGTGGTGTAGGGGCTCACTTTAGGGGGTAGGTAAGGTAGATGGCGGCGGTATAGGGGCTCACATTAGGGGGTTATATAATTAATATAGCTGGCGGCGGGGTCTGGGAGCGGCGGTTTAGGGGTTAATAACTTTATTAGGTGACAGCGGGGTCCGGGAGCGGCGGTTTACGGGTTAATAACTTTTTTATTGTTAGGATAGTGAGGGGGGATAGCGGATAGAGGGTTAGACGTGTCGGCTCTGTTAGGGAGGCGTGTTAGACAGTTACGGGTGATTTAATAATTTAGTCAGGTTTTGTAGGCGCCGGCAGTTTCTAAAGTGCCGTAAGTCACTGGCGACTCCAGAAATTTGTGCTTACGCAGATTTCTGGACATCGCTGGTTTGTGAGACTTATGGCACTTTAGCATCTGACGGCGCCGTATATGTGATAGTTGCGAGCTGAAACTGCGGGCGGTGGGGGTTCCCTCGCTTGCGCCGCAAACTACGCTGCATATCGGATCGCGCCCATGGTCAGCTCTAAATAGCTTTATATATTTTCAAATATAAATACTCCATATAAATGCAGGACGGCCCTTCCTATTTTAAAAAAAACTTTGATACCGAACTAATGGAACAAAGATTTTACCACTAGACTTTTACAGACATCTGCACTTCTCTTATGAGGAGACAAACACTAGCATTTCAAAATGTACACCACAGAACTCAAACCTCTTTTGGTTAAAAAAAAAAAATGTTTTATTGAAAACTGCTAAACACACATACAGATGGTCAGAAACATTGTTGTGGTAAACCACATTGAGTCACCAATGACGCCTTTCATATTTACGCTGTAGTCATAGTTCAAGTCCCCTGGAGAGCAAATGTCTCAATAGGACTGAAATGTTTGTTTGAATAGATCAGTGACACAATATTATAACTTGCTGTAGATCCAAGGCTTTGAGCCCATATCACAAACTGTTACTTATTTAATAACTAGGCAATTATTAATCCTTAGGAACTTTTACATTTTTTTGTCTGAAATATTCAAGCTTAAAGGGACAGTTTACACCATAATTGTTATTGTGTAAAAAGATAGATAACGCCTTTCCTACCAATTCCCCAGTTTTGCACAACCAACTTTGTTATATTAATATACTTTATAACCTTTAAACCTCTAAATTTCTGCCTGTTTCTAAGCCACTAAAGACAGCCTCTTATCACATGCTTTTGTATTAGCTAATCACAACAGGGGACTGCTAGTTCATGTGGGCCATATAGATAACATGGTGCTCATGACTGTGGGTTGTGGCAGACACTGCACTAATTGGCTAAAATGCAAGTCAATAGATACTAAATAAAAGTCATGTGATCAGGGGGCTGTCAGAAAAGGCTTAGATACAAGGTAATCACAAGGGTAAAACGTATATTAATATAACCATGTTGGTTATGCAAAAGTGGGGAATGGGTAATAAAGGCATTATGTATCTTTTTAAACAATAACATTTTTGGAGTAGACTGTAATTCATATGCCCCATGAATAAATTAGTGCTCATTTTGTTATGAGATTTGCTCATTATTTTTTTCAGGTTGAAAATATTTAAACGTTTTATGGTTCCAGTTTTCAACTTAATCTTGGATCCTAAATTGGCTAGAAGTTTTCAAACAACTTCCCATGCCATATCTACTGCTTGCATGGTGCTCCCAGAATTCAAGAGGTGCAGGAAAGTCCAAATTAAAGGGACAGTAAACATAAAAAAAATTACATCATTTAAAAAAAAAATAATAATAATACTTGAGAGCTGAAGAGGACAGCTATACAATGTAAGAAAAGTGTTGTGTGCATAAATCTATAATTTCACATATTTTTAAAAGGTTTAGCTATCCCTATGTTACATAATTCTGCTTGTAGTGCAGATTTATTTAACATATATAGGGCCAGGTTACAAGTGGCGCACTATTTAGTGCTTTTGCTTGAGAGATAACAATGCCAGAAGTAAAGATTTTGCGTGTGCAGGTTCTCACGTGTAATAAAAGTTGAAAGTAAAACTTTTGTACAAGAGCGAAACCCGACACGAGCTAACTTCAGGATTTTGGATAATCGTGACTGCACTAATTTATTTTCCCCATAGACTTCAATGGAGAGCGCAGAAAAAAAATCTAACAGTTATTGCTTGCGTCTACTAACTAGACAGGAGTTATTTATATTTCTCATTCTGTCACATACAGGAAAATTTTATTTTTACTTTAAATAGATATTTATATATATATCTATATTATACCTATACCTATATATATATATATATATATATATATATATATATATATATATATATATATATATTCATATAAATATATAGAACACTGCAATATATTACCCACAGTGAAGCTTTGATTCAAGGTAGGGGTTTAAATTCCAAAACATCACTTCTACAAGCATTCAATATTGCTCTCACATTAAAAACAAACATATCAATGTGAAATCCTGTGTTACCCAAATCAAATCAGGATATATATTTTATTTAGTTCCATTAATATACATTTTATTTTATTTAGTTCCATTAATATAAATATATAGGTATATATTTTACATTAACATCAGCAGATATATGTAGAAATATATATATTTTTTTCTTTTTTCTATGTTAAGAACATTGGAATGTAAAATATGCGTAATGTGGGTTGCTCACTGTAGGTCTAACACTGTGTCATGCACATGAAGAATTCATTATTTTAAGGTGCATCATGTAAATATTGAACATAAAATATTGAACAAATAATAATAATTATTATTATTAATGATACTTACTGTAAAAAATATATAAATAAATATATATTATGTTGATTTTTTTGAATATTTTATTACATCTATAATAATTATTTATTTTAATTATTAATATTTTTAAATATTTTATATTTAATAAATACATAATGCACCTTGGTATAACTCATGTCTAGTTAGCACACATGAAGAATTAGTATATTCCTGTCCAAAACCCGACAGGAGTAAACGAATTCTTCATGCGCGGTAACCTGACATTTTTTTTCTTCAATATTTCAATATTTTATATTTAATATTTGCAATAGGCCTACAGCGAGCCACCCAAGGGGTGTTTTACATATTTTTCATTCCAATGTTATTCACATAGAATTTTTTTTTTAAATATATATTTCTATATATATATCTGATAATGTTAATATAAATATATATCAATACTGATATATCTATTTGAACATATATATATATATATATATATATATAGATAGATAGATAGATAGATAGATAGATAGATAGATAGATAGATTGATAGATAGATAGAAATATCAATTTAAAAATACAAAGAACATCATGATCTCCTATATAAAGAACAGTCAAATAATTAAATATTATAAAAAAATAAATTTTTTTTCTAACCCTTTACACAAGGTCTTCAATAATTCAAAATCATTTACTTTCAACTTTTAATATAAGCGTAAATTAACACATGCATGATATTGCATCAAATCATAAAAATATATTCAGGGAGCGCTAATAAAAGCTGCTATAAAAGGGGTTAAAAAATCCTTTGTGTACAAACAAAATGTATTAATGAATATAAATGTACAAAGACCTAAAGATAAAATAATAGTTGCATTTAATCTTGGACAAAACACATTAGAAAGAATGTCATCAAATACATAATATATATATATCAATATATACATATAGCCATCTGTGGTAAAAAATATGTATAAAAAATGTGTGTGTAAAAAAAGGTTGATTCGATAAAAGGAAATAATCCAATGGATAAAAACAAAGTTAGTCTGTCTCTTGTAAGGAGGAGATAAGCACTATTTATATGAGTCTGAGGCGGAATAAAAACAATCGTTTTTTCCTGGCAGCAATATATTTGAAATGGAAGATATGACTCACTCAGAATTCAAAGCAATTTTTAAATTAGTTTCTCCGTGTACTCTGTGGCTCTCTTATGAGTTTCACGTCTAGACCCTTCTATATTGTATGGTTACCTTTGATGTGAGTGTTGTAGCCCGTGGTATATCATTAGAGATATCCGTTCATCGGCGTGTAGGAGGTCACGTGACAATTCTCTAGCCAATCAGGGTCACGGATTACCGGGTGGTGTGTGTATCTTGTACTTTGCAGTTCCAAGTTGCCGAAGTGAGTTGCAAAATGTAATTGATAATCTGTAACTATGTTACAATACCGATAGGGGGGTCGATCCGATAAAAATCGTCGCCCGCAAAAGCCGGCGACGCCAATATTTACGCTGGTTTGGTATCACATATACGGCGTAACCTAGAAGTTATGCCCGTATATTTCTGCCGTCGCCCGTAGTTTTTTGGGCCATAGGCAGGTATACCAAACCAGCGCAGTTTGGTATCCAATATGCAGCGTAAGGACTTACGTGGCGAAAATGGAGAAATCTTACTCCATTTTCACCTCGCCACAAAAAGCAGCCGTAAGAAGCCTTACGCTGACTATTGGAGCCCCGTAACTACCTAAACTAACTAGAAAAGAAACCTAACACCTAACGCATGCGCAATGTCTTTCTACCTGTCAACCGCGATCTGCTAAATAAAACCTAACACCTAACGCATGCGCAATGTCTAGCTACCTGTCAACCGCGATCCCCCCTACCCGAAATCCCTAATAAAGTTATTAACCCCTAAACCGCCGCTCCCGGACCCCGCCGCCATCTACATAAACTAACCCCCCTACTGTGAGCCCCTAAAACCGCCGCAATCTACCTTATCTATCGCCTAATGTGAACCCCTAAAACCGCCGCCATCTACCTTATCTATCCCCTAATCTGACCCCTTACACCGCCGCCACCTATATCAAAATTATTAACCACTAATCTAATCCCCCATACCGCCGCCAGCTATATTAATATTATTAACCCCTAATGTAAGCCCCTTACACCGCCGCCATCTATATTAAAATTATTAACCCCTAATTTAATCTACCCCGCCGCCAGCTATATTATCTATATTAACCCTAAGTATATTATAGTTAATATAGGTATTACATTATATATATTAACTATATTAACCCTAATTATATTAGGGTTAATATAGTTAATATAGTTACTATAGTATTTATATTAACTATATTAACTCTATCTAACCCTAACACCCCTAACTAAATTTATATTAAATTAATCTAATTCATATTATAAACTAAAATATTCCTATTTAAATCTAAATACTTACCTATAAAATAAACCCTAAGATAGCTACAATATAATTAATAATTACATTGTAGCTATGTTAGGGTTAATATTTATTTTACAGGTAAATTGTTAATTATTTTAACTAGGTCTAATAGCTATTAAATAGTTATTACCTATTTAATATCTACCTAGTTAAAATAATTACCCAATTACCTGTAAAATAAATCCTAACCTAAGTTACAAATACACCTACACTATCAATAAATTAAATAAACTACAAATATCTATCTAAAAATACAATTAAATTAACTAAACTAAATTACAAAAAAAAACAAACACTAAATTACAAAAAATAAAAAAAGATTACAAGATTTTTAAGCTAATTACACCTATTCTAAGCCCCCTAATAAAATAATAAAGCCCCCCAAAATAAAAAAAATTCCCTGCCCTATTCTAAATTAAAAAAAGTTCAAAGCTCTTTACCTTACCAGCCCTTAAACGGGCCTTTTGTGGGGCATGCCCCAAAGAATTCAGCTCTTTTGCATTTAAAAACATATACAATACGCCCCCCCCCCATTACAACCCACCACCCACATACCCCTATTCTAAACCCACCCAAACCCCCCTTAAAAAAGCCTAACACTACCCCCCTGAAGATCTCCCTACCTTGTCTTCACCACACCGGGCCGAACTCCTCATCCGATCCGGGCGATGTCTTGCTCCAAGCGGCAAAGAAGAATTCTTCCTCCGGCGACGTCTTCCTCCAAGCGGCAGCAAAGTCTTCTTCCTTCCGGCAGCATCTTCCATGAAGCGGCATCTTCAATCTTCTTTCTTCGCTCCGCCACCGCGGAGCATCCATCCCGGCCGACGACTGAACGACGAATGAGGTACCTTTAAATGACGTCATCCAAGATGGCGTCCGCCAAATTCCGATTGGCTGATAGGATTCTATCAGCCAATCGGAATTAAGTTAGAAAAATCTGATTGGCTGATTGAATCAGCCAATCAGATTCAAGTTCAATCCGATTGGCTGATTGGTTCAGCCAATCGGATTGAACTTGAATCTGATTGGCTGATTCAATCAGCCAATCAGATTTTTCTACCTTAATTCCGATTGGCTGATAGAATCCTATCAGCCAATCGGAATTCGGCGGACGCCATCTTGGATGACGTCATTTAAAGGAACCTCATTCATCGGGAAGTCGTCGTGCCGGAAGGATGCTCCGCGGCGGAGGAGCGAAGTAAGAAGATTGAAGATGCCGATTTGCTTGAAGACGTCGCCGATGGAAGAAGACTCTCTGCCGCTTGCTTCAAGACATCGCCCGGATGGATGAAGACTTCACTGCCACTTGCTGGAACACATCGCTTGGATCGGTTCGGCCCGGCTGGGTGAATACAAGGTAGGGAGATCTTCAGGGGGGTAGTGTTAGGTTTATTTAAGGGGGGTTTGGGTTAGATTAGGGGTATGTGGGTGGTGGGTTGTAATGTTGGGGGGTGGTATTGTGGTTTTTTTTGCAGGCAAAAGAGCAGTTTTCTTTGGGGCATGCCCCCACAAAAGGCCCTTTTAAGGGCTGGTAAGGTAAAAGAGCTTTGAACTATTTTTAATTTAGAATAGGGTAGGGAATTTTTTTATTTTGGGGGGCTTTATTATTTTATTAGGGGGCTTAGAATAGGTGTAATTAGCTTAAAAATCTTGTAATCTTTTTTTTATTTTTTGTAATTTAGTGTTTTGTTTTTTTTGTAATTTAGTTTAGTTTATTTAATTGTATTTTTAGATAGATATTTGTAGTTTATTTAATTTATTGATAGTGTAGGTGTATTTGTAACTTAGGTTAGGATTTATTTTACAGGTAATTGGGTAATTATTTTAACTAGGTAGCTATTAAATAGTTCATAACTATTTAATAGCTATTATACCTAGTTAAAATAATTAACAATTTACCTGTAAAATAAATATAAACCCTAACATAGCTATAATGTAATTATTAATTATATTGTAGCTATCTTAGGGTTTATTTTATAGGTAAGTATTTAGATTTAAATAGGAATATTTTAATTAATAATATTAATATTAGATTTATTTTAATAAGAGTTTAGTTAGGATGTTAGAGTTAGATAGGGTTTTTATACTTAATATATATATAATTATAATAACGATATTAACTATATGAACCCTAATATAATTAGGGTTAATATAGTAATATATATAATATAATAACTATATTAACTATATTAACCCTAATATAATTAGGGTTAATATAGTTAATATAGCTGGCGACGGTGTAGGGGGATTAGATTAGGGGTTAATACATTTATTATAGGTGGCCGCGGTGTAGGGGGATGTAGATTGTAGGCAAAAGAGCAGTTTACTTTGTGACAAAGCCCCGCCAAAAGCCCTTTTAAGGGCTGGCAAAAGAGCTGTTACTTTGGGGCATGCCCCGCAAAAAGCCCTTTTAAGGGCTGGCAAAAGAGCTGTTACTTTGGGGCAATGCCACGCAAAAAGCCCTTTTCAGGGCTATTTGTAGGGTTAGACTTAGGTTTAGTGGTAGGGATAGTTTAGTATTTCAGGGAATAAATAATTTAATATAGATGGCGGCGGGGTAGGGGGATTAGATTAGGGGTTAATAATTTTAAAATAGCGGCGGGGTAGGGGCTCACTTTAGGGGGTAGGTAAGGTAGATGGTGGCGGTGTTAGGGGCTCACTTTAGGGGATTATAGATTTAATATAGCTGGCGGCGGTTTAGGGGTTAATAACTTTATTAGGTAGCGGCGGGCTCCGCGAGCGGCGGTTTAGGGGTTAATACATATTTTATTGTTAGGCTAGTGAGGGGGGATAGCGGATAGAGGGTTAGACGTGTCGGGCTATGTTAGGGAGGCGTGTTAGACTTGTCGGGCTATGTTAGGGAGGCGTGTTAGACAGTGCGGGTGATTTAGACTTTAGTCAGGTTTTGTAGGCGCCGGCAGTTTCTAACGTGCCGCAAATCACTGGCGACGCCAGAAATTTGTACTTGCGCAGATTTCTGGACATCGCTGGTTTGTCAGACTTACGGCACGTTAGCATCTGACGGCGACATATATGGGATAGCTCGAGTTGCGAGCTGAAACTGCGGGCGACGCCGGTTCCCTCGCTTGCGCCATAAACTACGATCTATATCGGATCGCGCCCAGGATTGTTAATTCAAAGTTTAAGACGATGTTACAGAGCGCTCTGTGTGACAGTCTGTATTTAGAATGCAAACAATCCAAAAGTGTAATCATTGAAGTGTAACCATTCTCTAACGATATACCATGGGCTACAACGCTCACATCAAAGGTAACCATACAATATAGAAGGGTCTAGACGTGAAACTCATAAGAGAGCCATAGAGTACACGGAGAAACTAATCTGAAAATTGTTTCGAATTCTGGGTGAATATCTTCCATTTCAAATATATTGCTGCCAGGAAAAAACGTTTTTATCCATTGGATTATTTCCTTTTATCGAATCAACCTTTTTTTACACACACATTTTTTATACATATTTTTTACCACCGGTGGCTATATGTACATATTGATTTAACACTATATATATATTATGTATTTGATGACATTGTTTCTAATGTGTTTTGTCCAAGATTAAATGCAACTATTATTTTATCTTTAGGTCTTTGTACATTTATATTCATTGATACATTTTGTTTGTACACAAAGGATTTTTTAACCCCCTTTATAGCAGCTTTTATTAGCGCTCCCTGAATATATTTTTGGGGATTCTTTAGACTGGAGGTATCATTTAGGAACTTGCCTCTTTTTTTAGGGTAGCCTTTTTGTGCTATATCGACAGGTTTTGTTTTGTTTATTGCTAATTGCATCGTATCATGTCCGCTCGCACTATGATAAATTGGCCCCTATGTGGCAGAAGTGTTTGCAAAAATCTCTAACATTGTAGAAAATAAATGAGAGATTGTGTATTTTCTAGGCAAAGTGATCTTCATGGAGCATCATAAGAACATGATTGATCCTGGATAACACCAGACAGGTGAGTCATTTTATTTGAGTCATATTTTAAGTCTTTTTCTGTCTATAAAGGCAACTACAAATTGTGGCTAAGAAAATAAAAGCAGTCTTTAACTTTTTGGTTCTATATACTGAAGTAACTTTTTCTTTATATATATATATATATATATATATATATATATATATATATATATATATAGTGAAACGGAACTGGATCCAACGGACGGACTCCGTTGTCTAGTAAGATCCAAGAACAGCCGGCACACAGGAGTTTTTCAGTAATCCGATTTATTCAGTAAGCAAAAAACCAGACGTTTCGGCTCTACCGTGAGCCTTTCTCAATGGTATTCAGACCGGATGAGAAATACCATTGAGAAAGGCTCACGGTAGAGCAGAAACGTCTGTTTTTTTGCTTACTGAATAAATCGGATTACTGAAAAACTCCTGTGTGCCGGCTGTTCTTGAATCTTACTAGACAACGGAGTCCGTCCATTGGATCCAGGTCCGTTTCACTGTATGTACTGCTTTTGGCTGAGCACCAGGTGGCTGTGAAATTAGCGTGTGCCGTTTCCTTCAACCAATATATATATATATATATATATATATATATTTATATATATATACATATATATGTGTGTGTGTGTGTGTTATATATATTGTCTATAACCTTTTGTGTTTTCTCAGTTACAAAATTTGTTGAATACAGTAAATTTTAGAACTTCCAGATCAGACATTTAGGTCTTCTCAAACAATATAATTAAAGGGACACTGAACCCAAATTTTTTCTTTTGTTATTCAGATAGAGCAGGCAATTTTAAGCAACTTTCTAATTTACTCCTATTATCAATTTTTCTTTGTTCTCTTGATATCTTTATTTGATTTTTGCTTTTTTTGGGTCAGAACTCTGGACAGCACTTTTTTATTGATGGATGAATTTATCCACCAATCAGCAAGGACAACCCAGGTTGTTCACCAAAAATGGGCCGGCATCTAAACTTACATTCTTGCATTTCAAATAAAGATACCAAGAGAATAAAGAAAAATTTGATAATAGGAGTAAATTAGAAAGTTGCTTAAAATTGCATGCTCTATCTGAATCCTTATGTCATTTTCATTAAACTTATATTTTAATAATTTAAAGATAACAATGCAGTAACAATGAATCTGTTTTTTTCTGTGATCACTCATGTTTTTGTTATGCTTTACAATAAGAATAAAAACAACATTAATATAAGATAACCATTTCAAAGCCTATCTAATTTACGGCTAGATTTAGAGTGTTTTTTTCCCCCCGCACCTTTTAAATACCGCTGGTATTTAGCGTTCACATAAGGGCTGCGTTAGGCTCCAATATGGGAGCGTAGAGCATAATTTACTGCCACTGCAACTCTCAATACCAGCGGAGCTTACCGACGCGGCCAGCTTCAAAAACGTGCTCGTGCACGATTCCCCCATAGGAAACAATGGGGCTGTTTGAGCTGAAAAAAAACCTAACACCTGCAAAAAAGCAGCGTTCAGCTCCTAACGCAGCCCCATTGTTTCCTATGGGGAAACACTCCCTAAGTCTGCACCTAACACCCTAACATGTACCCAGAGTCTAAACACCCCTAACCTTACACTTATTAACCCCTAATCTGCCATCCCCACTATCGCTGACCCCTGCATATTATTATTAACCCCTAATCTGCCGCTCCGTACACCGCCGCAACCTACGTTATCCCTATGAACCCCTAATCTGCTGCCCCTAACCCCCGCCGACCCCTATATTATATTTATTACCCCCTAATTTTCCCCCCCAATGTCGCCGCTACCTACCTACAATTATTAACCCCTAATCTGCCTACCGGACCTCACCACTACTTAATAAATGTATTAACCCCTAAAGCTAAGTCTAACCCTAACCCTAACACCCCCCTAAATTAAATATAATTTTTATCTAACGAAATAAAATAAATCTTATTAAATAAATTATTCCTATTTAAAGCTAAATACTTACCTGTAAAATAAACCCTAATATAGCTACAATATAAATAATAATTATATTGTAGCTATTTTAGTATTACAATTAAACCTAACACTACACTATCAATAAATAAATTAAATACAAATACCTACAAATAAATACAAATAAATACACTAACTAAAGTACAAAAAATAAAAAAAGAACTAAGTTATAAAAAATAAAAAAATAATTTACAAACATTATAAAAATATTACAACAATTTTAAGCTAATTACACCTACTCTAAGCCCTCTAATAAAATAACAAAGCCAATCGGAATTAAGGTAGGAAAATTGTGATTGGCTGATGGAATCAGCCAATCAGATTCAAGTTCAATCCGATTGGCTGATTGGATCAGCCAATCAGATTGAGCTCGCATTCTATTGGCTGATCAGAACAGCCAATAGAATGCAAGCTCAATCTGATTGGCTGATTGGATCAGCCAATCGGATTGAACTTGTATCTGATTGGCTGATTCCATCAGCCAATCAGAATTTTCCTACCTTAATTCCGATTGGCTGATAGAATCCTATCAGCCAATCGGAATTCGAGGGACGCCATCTTGGATGACGTCCCTTAAAGGAACCTTCATTCGTCGGGAGTTCGTCGTGGAGGAAGGATGTTCCGCATCGGCGGGAAGAAGATGGAGCCGAAAGAAAGAAGATTGAAGATGCCGCTGGATAGAAGACTTCAGCCGGATGATGGACCTCTTCAGCCCCCACTTGGATGAAGACTTCAGCCGGATGATGGACCTCTTCAGCCCCCACTTGGATGAAGACTTCAGCTGGATGATGGACCTCTTCAGCCCCCGCTTGGATGAAGACATTGCCCGGATAGGAGGAAGACTTCGGACCCTCTTCTGGAGGGATCGGTGATACCCGGCGTGGTGAAGATAAGGTAGGAAGATCTTCAGGGGCTTAGTGTTAGGTTTATTTAAGGGGGGTTTGGGTTAGATTAGGGGTATGTGGGTGGTGGGTTGTAATGTTGGGGGGGGTATTGTATGTTTTTTTTTTACGGGCAAAAGAGCAGAATTTTTTGGGGCATGCCCCGTAAAAGGCCCTTTTAAGGGCTGGTAAGGTAAAAGAGCTTTTCAATTTTTATTTTAGAATAGAGAAGGGCATTTTTTTATTTTGGGGGGCTTTGTTATTTTATTAGGGGGCTTAGAGTAGGTGTAATTAGCTTAAAATTGTTGTAATATTTTTATAATGTTTGTAAAATATTTTTTTATTTATTGTAACTTAGTTCTTTTTTTATTTTTTGTACTTTAGTTAGTGTATTTATTTGTATTTATTTGTAGGTATTTGTATTTAATTGATTTATTGATAGTGTAGTGTTAGGTTTAATTGTAACTTAGGTTAGGATTTATTTTACAGGTAATTTTTTAATTATTTTAACTAGGTAGCTATTAAATAGTTATTAAGTATTTAATAGCTATTGTACCTGGTTAAAATAAATACAAAGTTGCCTGTAAAATAAATATAAACCCTAAAATAGCTACAATATAATTATTATTTATATTGTAGCTATATTAGGGTTTATTTTACAGGTAAGTATTTAGCTTTAAATAGGAATAATTTATTTAATAAGATTTATTTTATTTCGTTAGATAAAAATTATATTTAACTTAGGGGGGTGTTAGGGTTAGGGTTAGACTTAGCTTTAGGGGTTAATACATTTATTAGAGTAGCGGTGAGGTCCGGTCGGCAGATTAAGGGTTAATAATTGTAGGTAAGGTAGCGGCGACGTTGGGGGGGGGGGCAGATTAGGGGTTAATAAATATTATGTAGGTGTCGGCGGTGTTAGGGGCAGCAGATTAGGGTTACATAGGGATAATAAAGGTTGCGGCGGTGTGTGGTCGGCAGATTAGGGGTTAAAAAATTTTAATAGAGTGGCGGCGATGTGGGGGGGCCTCGGTTTAGGGGTACATAGGTAGTTTATGGGTGTAAGTGTACTTTAGAGCACAGTAGTTAAGAGCTTTATGAACCGGCGTTAACCCAGAAAGCTCTTAACTCCTGGCTTTTCTCTGCGGCTGGAGTCTTGTCGTTAGATTTCTAACGCTCACTTCAGCCAAGACTCTAAATACCGGCGTTAGAAAGATCCCATTGAAATGATAGGATACGCAATTGGCGTAGGGGGATCTGCGGTATGGAAAAGTCGTGGCTGGAAAGTGAGCATTAGACCCTTTCCTGACTGACTCTAAATAACAGCGGGCAGCCAAAACCAGCATTAGGACCCCCTAACGCTGGTTTTGACGGCTAACACAGAACTCTAAATCTAGGCGATAGAGATTTGTTTTCCTGAATAAAATAATTAATGATGTATAGAAACAGGAAGTAATTCCATACACTTCTGGCTCTTTAAGTACATGATCTGGCGATTTTCCATGGGGACAAATCAATGATAATTAATCTGACTTCTTACTGTCCAAGTAAATGTCTGTTTTATTGTTTCTTTTTTCCTGTGCACACACATTTTACCAATATCCAGTTTAAACCATTAGCAGCTAGAGAGGAAGTAAAAGCCCCCTGAAACAGCCTAAGAGTGTTGACCATTTGATACTAGCCTACTTTACTGCAGGAAACTGTTTTCACATACATTCTTCTGGGGAAATTGACCAATAGCACAAAAAAAAAAAATCTAAGGAATTTTATCTCACATAATATTAACATTTACTGTTTATATCAAGTGCATAATATGCACAGAATGCTTTCATGGATTGCATCAAATGCCTGAGGATACAATTAGTTATATAAACATCAAGCAGGAAATTAGATTTTCCTGTTCACAGCTGAGAGATATATTGTTAACACTCAAATAGACAGATTTATATGGTAGCAAAATACTGGAAAAGCCGTTGCAAAATATATAAAACAATAAATCAATCAATAAATAAAAAACTAAAATATGTTTAGCAATGTCAGACAACATAGGGCACATTTTTTGTCTCCTGTTGCAGAGTGTATAGTATACAGTCGGAGCAGCTCTCATAAGATACAAACTATCTAATGTGGCAACTCTGTCCCATTGTGCCTTCTGCTGCTCGCTGCTTCGCTATAACAGTCCTTATTTTTTTTTACAAAGTAAAACAGGAAACCACCTAGATCCCTTCTAGAAATGACAAGCATGTCTACAGACCACCTCAGCTCTGCCACACGAAAATGATGGGAGGTATTTAATTCTAAATCTATTAATATTAATGTTAGATGCAAAGTACACCACACTGGCTAGGGGTTTAAGTTATCAGCATTGCTCTAAATTATATTGCCCAACCTAAAGCAAGATTAATTTTGAGGTCCTTCAGAGCCTTTTACGGAGCTGTCAAATTTTCCAGTAATATAATGTTGTTTTGTCTGACCTACAGGTGTGTTTCATGCCATACATATCTTTCTAAATTTTGTTGTTTAAATTTGGAAGAGAGGCTAGGGTGGGAGAGTTATGTTGAACATGTCTATGGAATGAAATGTTCTTTATATGGTCTATGAGTGATTGGCCAGTCTAGATGTAAGATGGACACACTGGCTGACTGGTAGGTTTGGGACATTTCTGAGTGGTTTTAGATTGTCTTCAGTTCACTTTGTAAAATAAGGACATAA